>NW_022476048.1:0-81100 GCF_009193645.1 Aspergillus pseudonomiae | reverse complement strand
GGGGGGGGGGGGGGGGCCGATAAACTTGTAATGGTACTAGCTGAGACAGAGGTACTCACAGAAGGAAGCAGAGCAATGACAGTGTATGCTAAATTCAGGAATGCAAGGATGCAGCCGCAGGACAGCAATGCGACGGTCGGGCGGATGTCGAAGTTCAACGGCCAGAGATATAGCCCGACCTTGCCGTATGCTGATGTCTCTCGATAATGCTGGAAAGGCACTGCCTCGCACCCTATGATGGAGACGGCGACACCAAAGATGATGATCCCCAGAGCGAGTCGGACCCAACGGAGATATTGAACCCTTGTGAGATATTTCGACTCGTCTGCATCCGAGGCGCAGGACACATGGTAGGAGACTGAACTGGTGGAGCCGGTATCCATCTCAAGTACACTCTGAAGATGTAGAATAGTATTGCACAAATCGGATTACTTAGGTGACGAGAATTGCCTGCAACCTCTACAGATAAAAACAGAAGAAGATTATGAAAGGAGGGACTCAGAATTATAAAGCGAGCGACGAGCACAACGGCTAGGAAAAGAGACCAAATAAGAGATGAAGAAGGAGTTCGTAATCCTGGAGAACCAGGGAGAGTTTAAAATATTACGACTTGTAAGCGCAGTTCTTTGGTTTGACCATCCATCAGTGGGTTCATCCCCAGTCCAACAAATGCCGAGATGGCCTAATATAGATCACACCAGTCAAGGACTCGGATTAACCGCTCATGCACAAATTAGCTTCTGCAGATTTCTGCACAACCACACCTTAGCCATGGAAAAATAAACATAGGTCAATGCGCTCGCTCTAGACTGACCAGGGCGCTTAATGGGAAGAGATACACTCGGATAGACCAATCAGCGGCTATTCTGGGCAGGCGTTCACGATGCATGAATCTCACAACTAGACCATCCTTGCCCTATGATATGCTCAAAAAGACGCCACCTGGTTTTGTAGTGTGTTATAGTCGGCTACACATATGTCGATAGGCACAGTCATTGGCCTTGGACTGTATGACCCGCCGAGGTCGAGATTACCTGGGGGGCATGGTCTCTAGGGGTTCTAATATGAAAGGTCAAAACACGATCCTTTGGATATTCAGGTAGAGTCTATACAGAGCAGTTTTCATGGTTGAAGTTGCAGTGAACTGTTTCATCGTGTCACGTTTCACATAAAGACTCCTAGACATTTCTCCGCCATTTAATGTATACGAAGTACACCGAGCTTCATATGGACGCTTAAGCGCCGTAGACTTGAGAATCTGGCTCCTCGAGAACTCATCGGTAAGTGTTCAAAGTAGAGCCATTTTTTGACACTGAGAACTAGCTGTTGATAATAATATAAGAGAGAAAGTGGATAGATAAGAACAAAGATTCTTTTGGTCTATAATGAGAATATGAGATATGCACTTTGCATCACCTAGCCTATACAAGGGCCACCATTGACAACCTCATTACGTATACTTCCGCCCAGTTGCGATAGTCGAGTATCACAAGAATTGATCCCGACATAAGCCGTCTAGAACCTTTCATTCTCTGCAGAAATTCATTGTAGGTCCGTTCCATTTGTGGCGCCCACGAACCAACCAATCCACACAAGCAAATACCATGACAAAACCAAGCACGGGGCCAGCGTAATTCATACCCTCAGCAGTTACCGGTACCTCGGGTGGAAAGGGTAAGAAGATTGCAAAGTAAGTGGCGAAGAGAATGGCCACTATATTTATCGGGAGACCCCATTTGCCAAGTGAGAATTCGCCCTGTGGAATGTCTCCAGGTGCCGTAAAACGCTTGAATACTAGGAATACAAGAGGAATGAGGTAGGAGATAAATATGCCCTCAGTACTCAAGGATAAGATCGCATTGAACGCGGCAGTGGATCCGATTTGGATAAAGGAAAGGACCACCACACAGGCTGCCACGAGAAAAAGCGCCCGAACGGGGATTTTAAGGCGAGGATCAACTTTCACAAAAAAGTTGGAGAAAGGAAGACCATTGTCTCGAGCGAAGGCCCAGGTCAACCGAGTGACGGAGGCAAGACTGTTGAAGAGGGCAACCCAGCCGGGGAGAATACCCAGCGCCATGAGGACGTATGTAGCGGCGAGGTTGTTACCACTGGCTTGATAGGCGATCTGGATGACAGGATAGCCCGTCACGCTAGTAAGTGCCTCCTCGTAATTTCCCATGCAGTAAAGCACGGTGATAGCATAGCTAAAGGCCATGACGGCATTGATAAGTGTACCCCAAATCATGGATCTTGGGATGGCAGTTTTCGCATTCTTGACTTCTTCGGCCATGTGAATGACACCGTCAACACCTGAAGTAATTAGTGAAGTAAAGTGTCTGGAGCTGCGCATAGACCAAAACGTACCGGTAAAAGGCGCTATAACACCCAGGAGTCCAACAGAAAATACTACCCCTGGATCCTTCCAGCCACTGAGTCCACTGATAAAGTTGTCCCAAACAAAAGCGTCAGGATTTCGAGGGGCTAGAATGAGGAAAACAGCAATAGTCACAGGCAAGAAGACACAATGCATGATACCAGCAGCGACCTCGACGAGAGGGAGGAGGCGACGAGCAAAGACATTGATGATGATTGGGATAAGAAGGACTGCCCACATAAGCAAGGTGCCATGCCATCTTTGTTGGTCGTACTCAGGATGGCTCAGGACAACCATTCCTGCGATCTGGTTACCGATAATGAACGGGGCAATGCACACAAGGGCGGCCCATGAGAAAACCTATGTTTAATCTTAGCATGGTACCCGATGAGCCTTGAGAAGACAATGTCGATCGTACCGTGACCCATCCTGGATAGTGACAATTTAGTGATTTAATTAAATAAATGTTGCGAATCCTGATCAAACCGCCTACCTTGGAAGAAGCTAAAGAACCGACGATACCCCGGGGCGAGGATATATGTCCAATGATACTGTGCGCCAGCTGTGGGATGTCTAGTCGATATGGTCAGCGATGTCACCTCTGCCAGAGTGTATTCGGTATCTCGTACACAGTAGCCAGCTCAGCTAAAGAGCAAGCAATTGCCAAGTTTCCGATTGCACTGATGATAAGCCCATAGACAATAACTGCAGGGCCGCCATTGAAAAGACCGGCCTGCAAACCTGCACCCGTTGTCTCCCACGAAGCAACTAACGTGGCAGAGAACGCCAAGGAAGAGAAGAAATTCAAGTATCTCTATTGAAACAATAGGGCTCAGCATACGAAATGCAATTCATTGAGTCAAATAGTACATACTTCTAACTTCTGTCCCTGGCGATACTCATCGCCGCCATCATAAGCTGCTGGCGCTGATTGAATAGCACTGCCACTTTTCATCTCAACTTCGTCGTCATACATCTTCTTACCTAAGGGGAATCTGGCATACAAGCTGAAAGACCCGAGAACAAAGAGTGATATTCAGAATAAGGGGTAGTAGGTAACGTTCCCTTTTTAAGCGTCGGGCGTCGGACGAAGCATTGGCCTGGATAATGGGATGATGGGATCGAAAGGTCCCATTCTCCTAGACATGGTGCTTGCAAGTAAATCAATTAATGCGGGTATTTCATATGCCTCGGTTATACCCCTGGATGAATCCATGTCGCTGTCGAGAAAGATCTGCGACGCTGTTGCAGTATGATCTGGGAGAGTTGTAACTCTACAGGAAGCCAGCATGCGAAGGGCTGATGCTTGCGCACACCCTAAATAACATCCACCATTATGATTGAGGGATTCTGCCGCAGTGGGGAAGGCTAACTGCGCGGAATAGCCTTAGTGCTTCCCTAGCAGGAGCCGGGCTTCTGATCCCCGTCTCTTTGTCCCTCAAGGATTCACAAATAGTTAGCCCTACCACATCACTGCCAAGTCCGGCGATTACTACGTTAGTTGTCTCAGGATAGCAATCCCGGTCGTAATGCGCTCTGTGACTGGTAAACTATGTACCTCGTCTGGTTTAAGAGTTTTTCTCTTGCGTGGTCCTGCGGCATCCCGCCGGAACACGGCGTGCTTCAGGCAGAGCCAAGTTCGGAGCCCCTGGGGCACGATCGTGATGGACGTCGCGAAGTCTTCATCCAGTTGGAGCATGGATTATGATCCGACTCTCCAGGGATGCATCCAAATTCAAAGCTCGTAGACCTTATAGTCATACTCGAGGCTATGCTGCCTTCTCTCTCAATCCTCTCCTGCCGATATGTCTTGACTATGGTGCCCTCTTGTGTTGACCATGTCCAATGCAAAAGCCCCTTACCAGGCCCTCTCAGATGACAACCGTGGGCCACTCATCACTCTTGTCTCTGTTACTCTTCTCATCGTTACGTTCATCTTTATTGCCGCAAAACTGGGATCAGTGATATACTTCAAGCAACGGCGGCCAGCAGTCAATACTCCCATCTGGGTGGCTCTAGTTGGTACCCATCTGAGTGATGCAAATACACACTTATCCTGACTACATACCCCATCAAGATACTGTCAATCGTCCAGGTGGTGCTCATGCAAAAGTCCATCCAACATGGATTGGGAAGACATATACAGACGCTCACGTCGGCCGAGATACGTCAATCCAGCAAAGTAAGCCGAGCACGGCCATTCTCACAGCAAACCCTACTATCCCCATGTCCAAATCACTTACACTCTCAGTTCTATTACGCCGCCCAGCTCATCCACATCGTCATTCTGTCACTCTCAAAGCTCTCAACCACACTCCTCCTCCGGACCCTAACCCCAAGCAAAGGCATCCGCCAAAGCTGCACCATCACCGTCGGCCTCATAGGCGCCTGGACAGCATTCGCGTTCTTCGGAATCGCCTTCCAATGCCCCCTCCCAGAGCCCTGGCTCTACACGCCCGAAAGATGCACTGGGCCAATGCTCTACCCAATCTCGACATTCCACATCCTCACCGAGCTAATCATACTCGCAATCCCCTTCATCATGATGCGCAACGTGCAAATAACACCAGCCCGAAGAATGAAAATCCTCTGCTCCTTCTCAGCCCGGATCAAGCACGTCTCCCCTTCGATAGCCTCATATCTGGCACATTGAACTAACGCAACTACCCAAAAACAGGGTCATCGGCCTCGCAATCGCCCATCTAGCCCTCCTGCCCCCGTTCCTCGGCTCACCAGATACAACATGTCCGTTCCCCGGCCTCTATGTACCATCAACCAAAAATCTAATGGAAAATATACAGGGACAATCATCAACCCAACAATCTGCGCCCAAGCCATGATGTGCGTCACCGTCATCATCGCCTGTCTGCCAACCCTCTATCATATATTCGCTGGCTTCCACTCCGGTCTTCTTACGACTCGACTGCCGGATGAAGTGGAGCTCGGCCATCCCGACCGAAGTGTCTATCATACAAGTCGTAGGACTAAATGTAGCTTTTATACGGATACCGCGCGCTTGAGTAATATGACGCCGTCGGTGGTTACGGATATTACTTCTTCGCGGAGGAATCGGGAGAGGGCGGGTGAGAGTACGGAGAGTTTGGGGCGTTTGACGCGGGTTTCGACTCGCGAGGGCGTGCTTAGGACGGTGGATATTACGGTGGAGGTGCAGGAGCAGGTGAGGAGGTGAGGGGTTGGTTTTTGAGTTGTGATGATAGTATGTAATGTATTGATGTTGTGTTTCTCTGTGTGTATTTATGTAGCTTGAGAGGAGGAAGGAGACTAGTGTGTGGTGTGTGGATTCCTTTGGATTCTAGGGAAAGGAGTGTAGAGTATAGTATAGCGTTGGAAGTCGATTCTGCTAATAGCTGTTGAATACGTTATGTTTCTCCGGCGCGATTTCTACTTCTGTATATCTTTGGGCTTGCATGATTCAAGTCATGTTATATTTGCAATAAACGGGGATATCTGTCAATCTCTGATCCGGAACAAATGGTAATGGTAGAAGGATAATATGCGTCGTAAATGATCTTTGAAATGCTTCTTCTTGATCTGATTTTGAACAATGAAATAGTACCCGGAAGACCTAGACCTCAGTGGATGCACTATTCTAGACCTTTCTGACGATCATACCGCCAGATGGCCAGTAGAGGCACCATCAAGAAGATCCCCCCGCCAGCCATGACAACACCGCTGAATACCTGCAGCCCAAGATACCCACTTCCTCCGCCATGGCCCTCAATGGCGCCCGCAATAGGCGCCCCAATCAGCACCCCCAGACTCGCTGTAAACCACAGCATGCCCATACGGGTCCCAATCATCGCCGGAGTGGGTGAGACAACGGGGTGCGCGATCACCAAAGGATTTGCTGATATCAGAGCTCCGGAGGAGATGCCAAATAATACACAAAACGTGATGAAGTAGGCCTGCGTCTTGACGCCAATCCAACCCAAAATCAACGCTGCCGATGTGGTCACACTGACACTCAGGATCAAGCCAGCGCCTAGTCGTTGCGTCAACAACGCTGACCCTAAGCGGCCCACGGCAGAGCCGGCGTTCAAGATTGACACGAGATAGAAGCTCATTTCTGTCGAAGTCTCGAGGACCTGCGAGGCAAAGAAAGGTACATAAAACAGCGGTACGAAATAGGCCATGAACATGAGAAAATTAGCGACCCCGCAGGCATTGAAGCTCCACTCCTTGAACGCACCCCAATGGATTAGCTGGCGTGGGGAACTGCGTTTCGGCTTAGTGGTCGCCATCAGCAGAGGAACCGCGATCCATGAACAGCCCAGTTGGATGAACCCCATTACTCGCGCCGTCCAGGGGAAGCCGATCTGAGGCTGCAAGCGTATGAAGATAATGGGAAATAGAACTCCGCCTGATGTTTGTTAGTCATGAATAGGGCTTGCAGTAAGCTATCAGGCTATCGATAAATACCAATACTGGCACCACAGGTCACCAGGCCGAGGGCAATACCCTTGCGGCTCGTGAAGCTGGTTAACACTAGGGACAGGGCAGGCACATAGATGAGCCCGCTACCGATTCCGCAGCAGAATCCCTGGGATAAGAGCACTTGGTAGTATTTTTGAGAAAGGCTTAACATCATAAGACCAAGCGTAGTCAAGAAGCATCCGGCGACCATAAGATGAATTAAGAAACCCCGGTCGAACAGTGGGCCAGCTATAACACCAGTGGAAATCAGAAAGAAGGCATTAACAGTGCCAATCCACGATAGCTGTGACGGTGAACTATCTCTTAAGAGATCCGTCTGGTAAAAGTGTTGGAAGGCGCCGTAGGCCGTCGAAAAGCCCCAGGTGGTGAAAAACAAGAGAAAGCCAGCAAACACACCCACCCATGCTGCAAAACCACCATTTGGGGGAGAAGGAGCTGGCGAACTCGCCGGGGGTAATATAACCGTCTCTTGAGGTGCTATGGTAGGCTTATCGGTGGCAACCATAGTTGCGCACCTTCCATTGATGTTCTGGCTCACACACATAGGTAGAGAACTCAACCATCGGAAGACCGGTGCGACGAGCAGAAATGAAGTGTATGTATACGCTGGTGGGGAAAGAGGTTAAAACCATGATGTCCAATAGACAAAGGTACCTCAACCCTAGTAACAAAGGCAATACCAGGAGCTATCACAGACTATCGAAAAGCCATAGTTTAGAGCCTCGGCACAAAGTCTTTACGACTTTGTTAGCTTCGTCGCTCTCGTCAGCATTGTTTGAATGCGACGACACGATTGGACTGACCAGTCCAAGACATGAGTCGTTTCCAAATGAGCCGGGGATACTTTTCCTATTATAGAGGAAGCCTCCAACTTCCAAGGAATCCGTCATATGAGATGACTTAATACCGGGATTCTTTGATGCCACGCTGTCTAGCCAATAACGACACTTAGGGCTGATGTGAGCTGCGGCTGCGGCGCGACGAACCTCAGAATCGCCCAAAAAGCTCACAACAAGACAATTGGAAGCCTCGTTCTTACCTCTGCTTGAGTCAATGTTCTACCTCGGCTGACCTCTTCGTTTATTCAGTAAGACGTAGCAGATGAGCCAGCTCACTGTCACGTAATGCCCTCTTGTATCGGCCCTTCGGGGTGTGATTCTATCACTAGTCCTGTTGCCCTCTGTCATAACTCCACATTAAGGATCACCGTGATCCAGCTCTACGTCTAGGGAATCACCATATTATCCCTGCTGTGTTCCCATATAACCAGCCAACCAGCTCTAGCTTACTTAGACTATCCCATATCAGCCTCCCGAAAGATTTGGAATAGTTGTCAACTTCATTCGTGACGCCACCGCCCAAGGGCAGCACTTGGCAGTGCTACCTTTGACGAACTGGATCCCTGACAATCCTAGATTTGGACGCCTGTGCGCCAATTGGGAGGCCCATCTTCGACGGTGCCAAGCGCTAGCTAAGAGATGTAGCATTTGTATTGTGCCCGGATCCATTGTCCAGACGCTTCCAGACCAGAACGCTCTGGTCAATCGACCCAAGTTAGAAAATGCGCCCACTTCATATCCAATATCGGTGAAGGCCTAGACCGATGGAGCGTAGACCTCTCCGATAATCTAGAACAGTCCCCTCAAGTATTCTAGGCTCCTTTGGATCTGGTGGAATTGCTTGACTGTTGGGATTTGGCATTCCCGGAAGCCAGGCAAGAGTTGATACATCAAGGTGCGAAAATCACCATCGTGTCCACGCTATGGGCACAAGCGGAGCCACCGGTGCCTGCCATCGGTGGAAACCTTCAGTAAACCAGCCAAAGAGCAGTCTCGGATATGTCATGGGGTGATGATTCAGTCAACAGAGAAATACTTGTACACTTTCAAATTTATCGGTCGGTCGGTAGGAACTTGATGAGCCCCACCCAATCAAAGCAAAGGCTGCCCCGCGATTTAAATCGGAAAAAAATCATGGCGGGGAAAAGGAAAAGAAACATACAATCTACTGCAAAGTAATTGAACTGGTCCGTGACCTCCTCCCCTCTTCCCTTGGCTGACTCTTCTGACCAAGCATTCTATTTTCATTTCTAGAACAACACTTTCGCCATGCCTCTCTCCAAGCTCCAGGGCGCGAAGCTCCCCGCGTCGGCCGACTTCCATGGTGCGTTTACCCCAATGTACTCCACGACAATAATTGACCGGGAAGCGCTGCGCAGTACACCTTCGCGATGGTGACATGATGGACCTGGTTACGCCTACAATCAGACAAGGTGGTGTGAACACCGTTTTCGTCATGGTAAGGAGTTGATTGATTCCAATGGACCTCGGTCTAATACATTCGATACTCATGGGACTGGAACAACAATTTAGCCCAACCTGGTGCCGCCAGTGACAACCGTCGACCGCGCGCTCGACTACAAGAAGCGCCTGCAAGCCATTGAACCCAATGTGAACTTCCTCATGTCGCTGTACCTCCACGAGTCCGTGACCCCGGAAACCATCATCGACGCCAAGAAGCGCGGTATCACCGGTGTCAAGAGCTATCCAGCAGGCGTTACCACCAACTCGTCCTCTGGTGTGGTGGATTATACCCAATTTTACCCAGTCTTTGCAGAGATGGAGCGTCAGGACATGATTCTGAATCTTCATGGAGAAGTCCCTTCCACTGGCGATGTGACCGTTCTGTCGGCGGAGGAGCGCTTCCTCCCCACTTTGTTGCAATTGCACGAGCGTTTCCCTAAGCTCCGCATTATTCTGGAGCACTGCACTACAGCAGCTGCTGTAGAGGCCGTGAAGAAGTGCGGCCCTACCGTGGCAGCAACGTTGGTCCCCCGGTTACACTTTGCAATGGATACATGCTGACGGTCAGGGATCAAAAGCATTACCGCCCATCATCTTTCCATCATCATCGACAACTGGGCTGGCGACCCGTTCTGTTTCTGCAAGCCTGTCGCTAAAACACCTGCGGATCGTGACGCTCTCCTGCGCACAGCAGCATCTGGCAACCCCAAATTCTTCTTCGGCTCCGATAGTGCCCCTCACCCGGCAGCCTCCAAGAGGGGTGGAGACAAAATCGCGGCGGGCGTCTTTACCCAGCCATACACAACCCAGGTCGTGTTGGACTCCTTCGAGCAGGCATGTGAAAAGGGCATCCTCAAGGAGGAAGACATCACCCCTGAGGTGGTTGAAGGCTTCATGAGCAAATTCGGCCGCCAATTCTATGGCATTGGTGAGGAACAGAAGGAGTTCATTACCCTCGAGAAGAAAGACGAAAAGATCGTAAACCTTTTGCAGTCGGACAAAGTGGACGTGGTCCCATTCAGACGGGACCAGCAGACATGGAGCGTGTCCTGGTCTTCCTAAGCCCATATTGACCTTATGCCAGAAATAGATTGCTATCACGATAGCCAATGGCGCATGACTATGCCATCCCTTTCCATCCATCGTCCTTCTTATTCTGACATTTTGTCACCTTGCGTAAGCATTCCTGTGACCGCCTCGAGCGCCTGCGCTTCGGAAATATCGATCTTTCGTCCGGCGACAACAGGATTGCCGTCACTGCCCACCCCAAGCTGGCCAGTTCGTTCGAGATGCAGGCGGATTCTGCTCTCGATGTATTCCCTTCTCTCGTCGCGTTTAGAATTTGCTTCAGTGGTGTCCGCCGATTTAGGCAGAGTAGCTAACTTAGGCCGGAGCTGCTTCAGTAGCGCTTGCAGGGCTGGCAGTTGAGATAATATAAAAGTCGTATTCGTGGTAAGCGGTGTGTGTTTAGCATTCGACCCAACAGCAGCGCCAACTCGTAATTGCTTCGCCGCAGGGCTCTCCGTTAAGAACGATAGATCCAAGTCTTTGTTTGTAGGAAGTGCAGGCGTCTCGGAGCTGCCCTCCTGTTTAGCACTTGTCGCGCCATCGGCTCCTTTAACGGTGGATAAGATCGATCGCAGCTGGGAGATGACCGCATCGTTCCGAGCGGTCTCTTGTTTTAAAGCTCGGTTCAATTTCTTGGTTTCCTGTAATTTTTTGCGTAGAGCAACAATCGTGTCCGGGGTAGGTGCGTTGGAGGACGGATTCAGATCCAGGCCCTAAAACGATACATTGTCAGTTTGTACACAGGACCATGGTCACCCAAACACATAGCGCACCTCATAATGCTTTAGTCGAATCCACCCTAGCAAGTCATCGTCCACTCGAAACGAGTTTCGCAGGACAATAATCTCGAACTTATCAAATGCCTTGTCGACGGTCGCCTCAAGAAGGGTTTCAAGTTTGTGCAGTCCATCTTCTATCTCCAGTCTCGCCTCAGGGTAAACAACGTTCCCATCCTCATCTGTATCTGGGATGGTCGAACCGTTGGTCGCGTGTGAGAAGCCCAACCGCTCGGGAGGGGTGGAGAGCAAGCCGGTTTCGAGACTCGAGATAGCTTGATAGATCAGATTATTGATCGAGTTGATCACGTCATCTACAAGGGACTGCGACCAGAGTATTAGCTTCGGTTATCTCAAGAAAAAGTGGTATGAGGGGTAAGGGAGGCGCATGTCTGAGACAAGGCGTTTACCAGAAATACTGACCAGCGGAGTATAGCTGAAATGCTCTGTGAGCAGAGACTTTGTCGCGTCATCCATCTTTATGAGGTCCTTAGACTGGAATCATGCTTTGTCTAAGCAAATGGAAAGTGTAGTGGGGGAGTCCTCTTCATGAGGGTCGCGTTGCACGGGAAATCAAACAATAGTTGAGTTTCTCTGAAGGTCCTCACGCGAACGATAATTTGCCAAGACCGCAACATTGTTTTGTCCCTTCAATCCAATCATTCCTCAATTAAATCTATTGACTGAGCCCAAGATCAAAGAGAGCACTTCAAGACTTTCTAGGACCCACTAACACGCCGTAGGATCGGGAAACATACTTGTATATAATCCAGTTTTCCCACTATATTTCCGTCTCCCTTCTCTCCACTCGTTTTATGTTTACGGTTCCAAATACACGAGTCATCCCCACTGCCCTAGCCAGGCCAGGTTGATTGGTATTCTATGTTACCAAATGAAGCAGATGGGGAAATTAATCCATGACTATGTATTCAGACCAGACGAATCATGACCCAAATGCTAATTGGTCTGACAATATACAACAATCGCCGGCAGCGGCAGTGAGAACGAGGCCTACCTCTTCGTCAGACTATGAAGTACTAGCCTTCAGGAATCTTGTTGACATGATGCATCTTATATTGTGGGGGCATTGTGTCATAAGCTGGTACTTGTGTTGCACTGGAAGCCGGCCTTGGTTTATGGAAGAAAGACACCAATAAGGAGTTTCACTCTGAGCATGGCATACTTCATGTGACAGATGTGAATCAGATGAGGCTTGAAGCGAAGATATCTGTCACTTGTCTTTGCATGTTCCAGGCAGTGATTCCATCCCAACTAGAATTACACCAAGAACTGCAGACAACCGAAAGCAAAAGCTCCACTAAAAGACAGTGTGCTATTATCACTAACTTGGCTGCAGCTACTATGTTCACTGCGGAAGTACATTCCTCCCATATGGAGAGTAGTGCCTTCCTGTTGCAGTGAAGAGTTTCGACTTCTCCACGATGTGAGCTAGGGAAGGAGAAGGGAAATACACGACGACTCCTACAATTGTCTGTCTTTCCTCATCTGTCTTTTTTCTTTTCTTTCAACAACTCACCTGTGGCGCTCTAGCTATAGGGCACTTAGTTATAGCTAAAGAACTGTCGCCCTAATCTTTAACTAACACATCTCATACATACTTAAGATGGTCTCGGGACAACAGAAATTGGACTTATCTCTCCTGAGACGACGGCATGACCCCTCGCCGACATCTTCCGCGAGCCTTTCACCAACAGTTCCCACCCTTGAATCACCGGTGTCATTTCAGGCGTTGGCAGTCAGAGCCGTCTCCGACACGACGATGACACAGCCAAACAAGCTCGATAGGCCGCCCGCTAGGCCTTCCATGTTCATTGAGGAGACGGATGATGATGATTCAATGCTTCCAAAACTGACTCGTGGCACACCTGCAGACCCGAAGTCTGCCGATGTGATAGGCAAAAGCGTTGAGGAGGAACCAGTGCGACGAGCAAAAAGTCAATACTTCGACGGGTTTTTCAGCGCACGTGGGCAAGAGCTGTCACTCAGGGATCGATTGAGTCAAACATCAGTCATTGTGGCTGAGCTTAAGCTTAGCAAGACGGTAAGTGTGTGCTACATCCCATTTGGAGCTCGAAAACCTCTAGAAACTAATAGCATATTCAGGTTACAGACGATGAAGCCCTTGTTTCGGTGATCTCGTCTCGCTTAGCGCATATCTATCAGAGACACGAATCGTCTATGATGGTTACCATACAGCAGAATGTATGTATTCGCTTTGGTGCCTTGAAGGACCCAGCATATTTGTTGAAGGTCTACACACTCCCATGCCTCATAGCCTCTATCACCAATATTCGTCGCACCGCCCTGATCCAGTCAGCCCTGAGGGACCTTCTGCAGATTGAACCGTATCGCGGTGTAGTTCTTTATCTTCCAGTTCCCGAAGAGAACTTTGCGACAAATGGTGTGACTTACATGGGCGATATCGCACGCCATGAACGCCACAGCGATGACGATGACCCGGGTATCCTCCGAAACATCTCACGGGGTTTGAGTAGAAGGCTGAAATCGAACAGCGCCCACAGCGCGCCTCGTTCTGAAGCAACAACCTCTTCATGGGATCCTGAAACTGATGCTCGAATGTCAACATCAGTGAGAGGAAATGATTCTTTGCACAGCGAGGGCTCTCGAGAAGCAGAGGCGGTAAGCCAAGGCAACAGTAGAGGATCCAAGAGTCTGCGACACTTCCTTTCCCGTCGCGTGCAGAACCCTACTGGAGGAGTAGATGACAAGCGGTAATGGTGGGCCTTTTTCTCCCATCTCTTCTGCATTAGTTTTCATGTCTTTTGTTGTATGGCATAGCGAAGTGAATGCGTTGTTTTTTCTTATAATTGGCCCGGCTGGCTCAGAATTATGGAGAACCCATTGGTACTGGCAGGTACAAGCTGTAGTTAATTCTGTACACCGATATCAGTTCAGGCTATCTTTTAACATGCTATGAGGCAATTGCCCTATTGTTTTCAACATCATCCGCTCTTTCGGAAATACCACTCCGTAGTCCTCCACAAAACACGAGCCGCCCAATGCAACTTCCTCTTATGACTCACTTGCTATTCATCTCGATCTTTGAATGCATCTCTACACTTGAAAGTCTCAACACAGCAAGCTGATAGTGAAGGAAATACAGAGATACCCTCACCATGGCTTCGAAAGTAACCAGCAGCAGCATAAAAGAAATTCAAGGCGACCTCTTCGACGCGCCAGACGGAGCAGCCTTGATCCGTACGTGACCTAGGAAATCAAGGTGTCCTTACAGCTAACATGACTATCTCAGACGCATGTAACTGTATCGGGTCCTGGGGCGGTGGGATTGCAAAAGCCTTCAAACAGAAAGTACTATATCACCCACCTCTAACCTGTCCTACTCATCAATCAGCCACTAACACACACAGTATCCGGCTGCATACAACATCTACCACTCGCACTGCCAGAAATACAAATTCAGTCCGGAGTACATAGTAGCTTCAGACCAGCCAAACAATCCACAATCGTCCACCAGAAACAGAAATATCCGGTTACCGGAGGGCACAGCTCTCATCATTCCGCCTCAGGAAACAGACTACAGGGGCAAGGGCAAGAAACACTGGATCATCTGCCTGTTCACTTCGCGCAATTTCGGGAAGAGGGTCAGTCCGCCTGAGGTCATTATCCAGAATACTGAGCTCGCTGTCGCGGATATGGTGAGGCAGATTCATGAGCTTCGTGCTGACGAGTCGGGAATTGGGGAGCTTTGGTCGTGTCGGTTTAACTCGGGGCTGTTTGGTGTTAAGTGGGAGCTTTCGAGAAGGGTTTTGGAAGAGTCGGGTCTGGATTTTACTGTTGTACGGCCGGAGGATGAAGATGAGTGATCTTTCTTTCTTTATTATCTTCCTGGTGTTTCAAGGTTGTTGGATGCATGAACATGGACCACAGATCCAGTTTATTCTTACTCCATATGCAGTCCCAAAAAGCCAGTCCCTTAAATATTACTCCTAGTAAATTACAATATATTTATTCCCCATAAATTATACTGAACATTACCCATTTCACAAAAAAACCCATAGATATCAACAGATCACCTGACTTCGCGTCACGGCAGCGCGTCATCGCATCCAGAAATCAAAGCGATAACAACCACTCCAACCATAACCCCCAAAAAAGAGGACCAAGTCCAAAATCGCAAATTCTCACCATGCCTGCAGAGCGCCAGCCCGTCAAAAAGCGAAGACAACTCCCCTTCAAGCCCCCCAGCCGACAATCATCAGTGACAGCCGGCCCCTCGACAACCGCATCCGCATCAACCTCCAAACCCAAGACCAAATCCAAACCCAAAGCCCCCGCAAAACTCCCCAACGCAAAAGCCTCATCATCCAAGACCGCCCGGCCCTCTACAACCTCCACCCGCGACGAGGCCTCAGAAGCCTCGAACTCGGACTCCGAATCCGAATCCAGCTCCAGCTCGCGCTCCCCTTCCGAAGAGCCAGACTACATCCTTGCGGAAATCGTCCATGCGGACCCCGATGAGAACGACATTCTCTCGAGCGAGCCGGCGATTCCGCCGAAACTGCTGACGAAGCTTGTTCATCACCATTTTAAGGGGCAGAAGACGAAGATCGCCAAGGATGCGAATGAGGTTGTGGCGAAGTATGTGGATGTTTTTGTGAGGGAGGCGCTGGCCAGGGCTGCGTTTGAGAGGGCTGAGGGTGGGAAGGGTGTTGAGAGGGGGGTTGGGGATGGGTTTCTTGAGGTTTGTTCTTCTTTTTCGTCCTCTTTTTCCTGCTCCTTCTGTGATGTGGTTGTTTGGACTGGACTTTTACTAACTTGGTTGGCTTTAGGTCGAGGATTTGGAGAAGATGGCGCCGCAGCTTGTTTTGGATTTTTAGACGGTTGGTTCTATCTATTGATTTGGAGTTTGGGGGTTGAGGGTTTCATTCTTAGATACCATGGTGTTATGAATTGATATTGGGATTCGCAGTGCTATGCATAAAGGTCTAATTCTATATACCGTGTAATGTCGTGGGTATTATGTCTTTTGGTAGTACGTGGATGGGTTGTCTATAGTTTATGTGCTTCGAGTAAATAGAACACGGTGGCGAGATGGTTTTCAATAACAAGTGTCGCAGTATCTTAACCGCTTACCAAAGCGTCCGGTGTTGTAGCCGTGTTGGTCGGGGTTTCAGAAGCAGAGGTCTCTGCAGCCGGGGTGTCAGCTTTCTCCGCAGATGCCTCAGGCTTGGCCTTGTCTTGCTTCGTGTTAGGCTTCTTCCCTTTCTCCGTGAGGGCACCGTTCTCTAGAGCTTCTTCGGGCAATGGCCGGATGTGTGGTTGGCAGATCCACCAAGGTCTGCCGTATTCAGCAATCGTTGCCTTGGAGCCCGTGAGCTCTTCGTTCGGAGATGGCTCAAAGCGCTCCGGGAATTGCTCGTATTCCTTGAGGCCCTCTCTGATTGCTCTCTCGGTAAGAGCAAGAGTGTGCTCGAAGGCAGCCATGTCGCCTGGCCTTGACCGTGCAAGCGCATCCCGAACGTTTGTATGTTTTGCCACCATTGGGCGCAGAAGCTGGAACAGGTGTCCCTGCATGACCCCAAGACTGGGGGAAGTAGGTCTCTTCGTCTTGTCGCGTTTCTGCTTCTTTTTCGGTGGCCCTTCTTCCTCAGCTTCCTCGGCGGCGGGTTCTACCGGTTGTTCCGGCTCCTCTGGATCTGACGGGAGATAGAGAGGCTTCCTCTCCGGAACAGGTTGTTCAAGGACATATTTATAGATGATATCGAGATAGCGGCGGAAGATAGCGTCGATCCGGTATCCGCCCTTTCCATCCCGGCCGCGCCAGTATTCCCTGCCTTCGCTTCCCACTGGGGGAGGTTTGCTGAAGATGGCTGGGTCAGACAAGTTTCCTTCAGCGCTCATCACGCCATCAGCACCTGTCTCTTCCAAGCAGCGCTCCAGATCGTCATAGTTCAGGATGTTTCCATTGGCGAAAATAACTGTCTCCGGAGGCAGATTGTCACGAAGATACCGAATATAACTCCAATCCGCTACACCCGTGTTATGACCCTTCTGCTCTCTCCTGCGTCCATGAAGAGTAATTATGCTCGCTCCGGCGGATAGTATCATTTTTGCGTATTCTAGTGTCTTCTCTTTTGTCTCCTGTATACGGAACTTCGCGGTGACGGGAACATCCAATTCGGTGTGTAGCTTATTGATCAGTTTATAGATTAAATCCCAATCCTCCTGAAGGAAGGCACCGTAATGGCCCCTTCTTGCGATCCCTTGGGGACACCCAAGGTTCAGGTCCACAGCGTCACAGTATGGCGCTACGTGGCGCGCAGCTTCCAAGAAGTCATCCGGGTTATTCGAGCAGAACTGTACAAACAGCGGCCGGTCTATGGAGGGGTTTCCGTCTAAGTATGGGGTATCATCGCCTTTGATAGCAGCGCGAGTGGGATGGAAATGTTGCAAACGCATTTGTGACTGTTCCCGGAACAAGCGCGCGTGGTACATCGGCGAGTATGCAAGCATAGGCTTGGGATCATCGGGTGGCATGAACGACCGAGTAAGCATGCGCCAGGCCTAGAATCAGCCGTTAGATTGGAGAGTATTATGTGATAGAAAGTGAAGATAATACAAATTCAGATCGATCCACCATGGGTGCCACAATATACTTGGGACTCCCTATACTCTTGTAGAATTCCCTCCCTAACAACTTCGGCTTCGGTGTTGTGTTGGCATTGGCGGGCGCACTTTGCGCTTCGCCGTTGCTTTGCGACACGGATTGTACCTCGGGGACTGTCATTTTGATGAGATTTGAGCAGTGTGTTTTGGGAGATTGTCGCCCCAGCCACGGGGCAAGAACGCGCAAGAACCCTATGGTTGTGGATTAAGAGGGAATGAGGGACGGTGAAAGTTGTCAGCTTGAAATTATTCCCCGGATTATTCGCAATGCGGGCAACTTTTTTTCGATGGCGATTTATCTCGGGCCGGAGTAACTTTGGTCCGCCTTATCTTATCCAGCTAAAAGATGCACATACTTAAGATCAAACTTGGGCATAACAGCCTGTCAGGGTAATAGCATAGCAATTGTTAGATTGAATGACGCATCCAGATTCAGAGCAGAATGCTCTCCGATCCATGTTCATTACTCCATGCCAAAAGAGAGAATCCTTTTGTAGCTCACTGCCATTCCGATTATGTAATCTATAGAAAAGACTTGGCGTCCGTAAGTGGAAAATACTAGTGTATCATGCCCAATGAATGGAGACCCTACAAGACTGCAAATCTCTAGGAATACTTTCCTTGGAACTAGCACGATCATGTGCACAGTTAGATATAATGCACACTGTTAGAAGCACCGGCACCGTCGACCATTTGAACAGCTGTCTCAACGGATGAAATCACTGAACTACTAGCGCCGCTTCCAAGACCAACAATGGACTCCACCGGAACAGGGGGTATGTTTACCAGTTTCCCAACAAATTAGACAAGCACTAATCGAAGCTCAGTCTCATCCTCAATCTCACTGTCTGAGCATGGAGAATATGCTGCTCAGACAAGTGCGAAAGATCTCATCCTACACCTCAACCCGACTTCTTCTGGGTTCCAGGATGTAGAGATCGTCAAAGTCAAAGAAAGCTCGTCAAAATTCCTGAAATTCTCACGAGCGAGCTACACTGTATCACCAGATACGTATGCCGCTAGAGGCGAAATTGCACCAGGGAGACGTGTGCTCCATGCCAGTGATGCACGCGTTCTGGTATGGCAATTGCTTCCGCTGCAATTACATGCTGAAATCGAGAGTATCGAGCCTGGTGCCTTGAACATTGATTTCGGCAGCGATGAAAATGAGGTCATAGTTTTTCATGCATGGAATACAAGGTTAACTGTGTATGCTCTGGATACCGGCCGCAGCCAGGTTATTAAATCTCCGAAATTTGCTCATCATAATGGCTTCGGGTACCGACCTAAGACGGGGCAGTTTGCGATTCTGTTAAAACCAGACGCAGTGGACCTATTGACCATCCATGCGTTCAGATCGTACGAGTTAATAAACCGCGCGGTGCTACCGACAGTAGACGCTCAAGGCTTGAAATGGAGCCCCGACGGGAGATGGGTAGCCGTTTGGGATGCTGCCAGTGCGGGTACCAAGGTTCTTGTTTTCACTGCCGACGGACAGCTCTTCAGGACTTATACCGGACCACCTGGATTCGATGACTCCTTTGACCTTGGAGTTCGAGGTATAGAATGGAGTCCGGTTGCGAACGAGAGTGGCGTCTCGGAATACCTAGCCATTGGTAAGGTCGATGGAACCGTTGATATTTTACGATGCAAAACAGTACGTCTATTCCTTTCTAAGTTGATGTTCTTTCATATTGGGCCAGCCAGATAACGGATAAATACAGTTCTCATGCTCGACAACATTATCCCATGTCTTCCAAATTGAAGACAATTCGCCCAGTATTTGGCGTGAGCGCTTCGCAACTGCAGATGGCACCCTTGAATATGCCGAGTCGTCCAGCTCCTCTGCCTTTAGCATAACTGCAGAAACGTCTGGCCCACCGCGGGGCGTATCAATCATGGCATTCAGTTGCAAGGGAAACCTCCTAGCCACTGTAGACCAAACACGACCAAACATTGTTTGGATATGGAACTTGGAGTCCACTGCCGTGCTTGTGTCAGCCTTGGTTCACGAGCATCCGGTCAAACAGGTTGCATGGCATCCCTCCAAAATACAGCTACTCATCATCACTGCCAACAATACTGTTGCTGCTGTTCGATCCTGGACTCCTGAGGCCCAGCCGTCAATCATTTACATTCCTACTTCACGAAGCGACAGCGGGCGATACGATATGAAGTGGCTATCATGCAATCAAGGAGAAGACTCAAAGTTCTGGTTTGGAACGGCTGAAGAGTATACACTCGGTCGTATCGAGAGCGAAGGTGATAGGCCACAGTTCAAAGTACTCAATACTATCAAGGGTAAAGCTTCTACTGGAAGCCACAGTGCAGGCATGAGCCGATAACTGGAGGAACAATTATGAGTTATGCAATACCAAGCGAGTCTGACCTTATTAAACCCCAATAAATTGGAAACTCATGCATGTATCCATTGACAGTAGATCTCATCTCCGTGTAATCATTGGTCGCATAGAATGATAACTATACATTTCTGCCTGAGGCATACATATAGATAACGCTGGCCAATCAAAGACCGCTTCTTCCACCACCGCTAACCGAGCAAACAAGGGCTTAGGGTTTGCACCCACGTGACGCCAGAGGTCTCCCCACTCGAATTTCGCACTTGGGCTCTCACTTCCGGCCGTTGATTGTCGCGCTCTCATCCGTCGTCGAACAACCAGATCAGACAGTCAAGATGGTGAGCTCATGCCGAACATGGAAAGCGAACAACAGGACGTCCAGGTTATACTAATATTTTATTCATAGGCTCCCGCACGCAAGAAGTGGTCCAAGGGCAAGGGTATGCAAATCACCGTCTCCCATCCATCCTCCCAGCGAACGAACCTTTTCCCGAGCAAGATGTTACCCGATTATTTTGTGGGCAGAGGGGTTGTTTGGACATGAGTCACGACGATGAAGAAAGCCGGCTAGTGGAACAATAATAACTGACGTGGTTTTTTTCTCTGCAAATAGTCAAGGACAAGGCCCAGCACGCCGTTGTCCTCGAGAAGCAGGTCGCTGAGCGTCTCAACAAGGACGTCCAGTCTTACCGTCTCATCACCGTCGCCACCCTTGTCGATCGTCTTAAGATCAACGGCTCCCTCGCCCGTAAGGCTCTTGAGGACCTTGAGGAGAAGGGCCAGATCAAGAAGGTTGTCGGCCACTCCAAGTTGAACATCTACAGTACGTCTTCGCCGTGAACCGCTGGATACCGACTTTTTTGCGCATATACTAACCGATGGTTTAGCCCGTGCCGTTACCGCTGAGTAAACGTTTCCTCACTAGTCTTTTCTCGCGGTCCTCTCATATTTTACGAATGATATCTCTCAAAATTCGGAAGCTTGGCTGGGCGAATGATGTATAGTGGTTCAATGAATCAATCAATTTCGGAGTGAAATCTTGCTTTTCCGCTACTGGACGTATCACGTAAATGCCTGTTAGAATCGACCAAGAAACGACCCTCGCAAACAACCGCAACCATACACAGTTTCAAGAAACGCATGCGGGGACCGCCAAGTAGGAAAGATGACAGATAAGAGAGCAGTACCTATCAGCTACGTAGCGCACGCGATAACCGGCAAAAAAAAAAAAAAAAAAAAAAAACACGCCCATATACTTATATACATACAAACCCATCAATCAAACCACTCCATGTCCCTAATTTCCCTTCTTCATATTACTCCTCTTAGGCCTCTGCTGCTTAGCAGCCTGACAAAGCTCCCTCTGCTCCTCGGGCACCTCCAATCCAACAACCTTCCCAACCTCGAAATACTTCTGATGATTCCGGAAGAAATTCTCCCAATGCTGCACCTGCTTCTGCACACTCGTGCGAGCAAGCCGGCGATCCTGCTCGCGCCGGATCTTCTTCTCCCCACTGCTCAGCGTCTTCAGCTCCGCCTCCTCATCAAGAGGCATGAACATCTCCTCAACACCCCGCAGGTCATGCGTCTGGTCCTCCTGGAAACAGCCCGTGACAAACGCGCGCGTGGCATCCTTCCCCGTAAAGAAATTGTAGTGTCCGCCCGGGCCGTACACGAGCGGGTTCGCGGAGACGTCGAACACGGAGCCATTGATGGCGAGGTAGATGGGGAGAGCCGAGTCGGAGCCGTTGTAGAGGGCGAGTTGCTCGGGCGTGAGGCTCAGAGGTCCTTGCTGTCGCGATTCATTAGCTAACTTGAGACCGCATTCCACCAATCAAGACTCAAGCCGGGCAGATGATCCAACGCAAGTATAGAAGCGAATGCCAAACATACCAAGTACCGGACCAACACCGGCCATCTAGTGAACCATGGCCTGTAGCCCCATAGCACGGACTCCGTCGACGTCATGTAGTAAGATAAGCCGCATGATGCGACGATCAGTGTGACCACCACGCGGATGATGTCGAGGATGCTGAGGCCGGTCTTCTTTTCATGGCGAGACTTGGTCTTCTGGGCGGTCTGTTTGGGCGTAGATGGTTCGTTGTTGCCGGCGGGGACCTGTCGCTGGCGGAGGGAGGACATGGTCGCTTTCAACTTTTTGGTCAGGTAAAGTTTGGTTTGGTTTGGTCTAGTTAAGATGTCATGGAGGTTATGGTTATGGTTGGGTTGGGTTTGGGAGGTTTATGAGTGCTGGTCAGTTTAGGAGTGCAGTCCTGAGGCTAATTTCGGTGGATTCTCCGCTTCTGTTTCGGGTGGTGAGATGACAACGTGACACTTGTTCTGTATGCTATCTTAAATCTATCGGTGTTTTGGGATAATTTCAGCGGAGCTTTCGAGTTTTGATTTTTGCTGTTTTTGAACTCCATATTCGTGTGGTAATGCAAAATCTACCGTGAATGCATACTGGCGAATTTACGGATTTACAAATTGAAGATGATCCAGTCTCAAAAATAATTCCATTCATTCCATCATATACTGCTAAGCAACTATATCCGAAGCAGAGCCTAATGGACTATCCCAAGCTCCAAGACTCTTCGACGGCAAGACCGACCAGCAGTCTACCAGCAAACTGAAACTCCAAGCTCTTCAACCAGTAGTCCCACCCCCATATGCACTCAATCGAACAAGAACCTAGAGAATACTAAATGCATGTCAGCCACAATCCCAAACATGCATATGAGATAAAAAATCAAGCTGTATGACAGAATCTCTCAGACATCCAAGGAAGTATTGCGCACAGAGCACGTCTAGATTGGGTTCTAGCGACGGCTAGCGTGGAAACTGCGAATGTGGGAAAAATTTTCATCATCGAGAAAGGGGGGTTTGGATTGAATGTGTGTGCTGTTGGGTATCATAAAACTGCTTGGACTTACCATTGCATTAGTGAAACTGAGGTTGATTGTTGGTGTGTCATGTTAACATGTGGCTTTCAAGCTTCATTATGCTTGAGTGAGTGACCAAAAGGTCAACTCATGGATATGTGCGTTGCATGGTTGAGTTGAGGAAAGAGAAGAAAAAATTGGAGAGGAGCTCGTTTTATGCTTCAAGAAAAAAGAAAAATTCGCGCTAGTGCCAAGCGTGGACCCGCTGCTTGGTGCCTTGGTGCCTCAGCTACGTGCAGCGCATGTTTGGACCCATTAAGGTCGGCCAGTAAAGAGGAGGCAAATACTAATCTATCTCTTGATATCATGTTCATCAAGCAAGATCTTTTATTTACGAGGTAATACCGCGCAGTTAAAGTATAATACAGCTTTACAAGTTAAATAAAGTGGTTAAGTTTCGACACAGAAACTGGTATTGCACTTAGGATACGAGGTGCTAAACTAGGCAAATAGTGAACTACTACTCCGTAGATGTTCCAACGCCATAGCAGAAACATTTTTAATATCAGTTATTCGAGCTTGGCTCGCCATGCTCCGTCACCTGACCCTGCTCGGACCCTTCCTGATCCTGTTCCCAACTGCGAGAAAAGACATCATTGAGAGCCTCCTGGAAAGTGCGGCAATTCATGTCAATCAAACCCTTCTTCTCCTTCGCCTCAGGATTGCGTATGACGGACACGAGACAAAGATATCTAGCCGGGTCAGCGAGTTCTCCTAACAGGTAAAAAGTAAAATCGGGGCATACTTGTTCATTTCCATCAAGTGGATCATGGTCTCGTCGTGCAGAACCACATGGCTCTCTGCCTCATGATTTTGCTCGCCTTTTGGCTTGCGGTCGGGGTGGTCCCATGAGTAGAGTTCTGAGATGTCCACAATCACATCGATATAGTCCGAGCACATTTCATAGCAGGACATATCAACTGGGCGAGTATCAGACGCAATGTAGATCTTGCTGAGAACATCAAACAGATAAGTCTTCTCAAATCCACAATTATTGCCGAGTGTGTTGATTAGGTTCTCCAGAGTCGATAGATTTGGGATCAGCTTCTGGATCACCTTGCTAAAGGCCTCAAAGACGGAATAATCATAGATAGACGTGAGGTAGTAGTGAACAGGCGCATTTTCATATCCAGCATCACTAAGTTCATCTGAGATGAGCTGTACGATATCCTGGAATGTATCGGTGCGGTATTCTTCCGAGAGCCCATCAACCTTGTGAATGAAGACTTCGATGTTGATGTTAGGGTAGTACTGCTGGACAGTCAAGATGGTTCGATTCAGGCGTGCGACCGAGTCCAGGTAGTCATCCTGTGCATCAATGACCCACACGAGTGCTCCAAGGCTTCCGAAAATGTCTTCAAGATCGAAAGATGGCTCCAGGTACTCAAGCTGACCAGGAAAGTCCCAAACCTGGAAGTCCATGAACGAACTTTGATAGACCATAAGCATGGATGCTTTTCTCATGTTAGAAGGATGTACTTACTGGATGGAATCCTTCTGAATGCGAGTAGTTGATTCCAGAAAGAGTGTTTCGTTAGGAGGCATCTTGTGGAAAACGACACTAGCGATCGATGATTTCCCACTCCTGTTCCATGGTCAATAAAGCCCTGATCATGCCTGAGAGGAGATAACTTTACCGTCGGAGACCCATCAACAACAGACGGGGTTTGGCATCTTGAGGTTTGCCGGTGGAAACCTGCCCCGGCTTCGCCTGCGCGTTATGTCCTGCCGGCTAGGTAGCATGTTAGCAACCCACAGCTCCCTCGTACTAGTCCTCCAAATTTCTTATATCTTGTGCAAGCATTTTCAGGGCTCGTTCACGTAGCCACAGAATGAGTGATCCGAGACACTGCAAGCTAGAAGTCACTGAAAACCCTGCTGCAAAGTGGTACTTGGTACGTAAGAGGTAATAACACAGCTTCGTCCCAACAAACAATAGCACAAGGCAGAATCATACAGCAAGTCCAGGACATGATACATAAAGAAAGATTCCACAAAAAAAGGAACAGCAAAGGAACTGTATCTCTTACCTCCATATGTTCAACTCTTTGTTTGTCAAACACTAATCAAGGGTCCAGATAAAGGAAGAGCTTTTATGGTGAGTCAGTTAGCATGGACTGACGCAGGGTGGATGAAGCAGGATAGATTCGATCCGGAAGGCAACAACATACGAGTGGAATGGGAACTTACAGTGCTGATGTTTCAAGATTCGCAGTGAATGAACCAGCCACTCCCAGGGACGCACCACACTTGAGTGCCCAGTAACAAAGAAGAGCACGCAATTTCCGCAGGCTACTGTGCAGATGGGATATCCGGAGAGCTGATCAGGGGAGAGAGAAGACACATTTATTTCAAGACAGGTTACTTGTGTGGATGGCACCAGAGCTAGAGAACTGTTGTTCAGTAGGTCTTTAAAAACTCATGGTTAAAAGTAGTAGAGCCGAGTCAAGGAAGATAGAGTCGCGAGGATAACACGCAAATGCTCGAGCTTCGAGCATACACAGGCAGTTAGAGGTATACGACTACCAGCATATATGGGGTTGATTGGCAGGGCAAGGGGAATGCGGAAACTCCTGCCGGTGTGGGGTGTTTTTTAGACTGGCCGGAAGCTCCTAAACAAATACCGCAGACTGACAGCGAACTAGGGAACCCGTCGAGCTAGCTCCTATCCACGAGAAATTATCTATGTGAGTCAACGGCGAAAGCTCCGGAAGTTGGAGGTTGGGGAAGATGCTCGCAGTGCGTTTCTTGCGATAAGACCGACTGTCCGAGTCTTGGCACGATTGGTCAATGGATCCTTCCGCCTTTGTGCCTACTCGATGTCGTACCTTGTTCACCACCTCCATCTCGAGTTTCTTTCTGGTGGAATTGTACCTGTATCGAGGTTCCGTATAGCTGTGGAGCCCGTAGACCTAGGATCTTTGGTATATGCATTAACAACCATCTCTAAACGCAAGTGGGGTACCCCCGTTAGAATGCGAATGTTGACAGCCGTTGAGTGGAGTTCAATATATATACTAGTGGTTCCTCAGAGCATATCACTTGAATGAATGAATGTATCGAGGTGGAGCCCTCAGCATAAACACTAGACTATGTAGTAGAGCTCTGTCTGAAGATGACAGTCTCTCTAGCAAATTGCTTAGAAAAAACCCAAAGAGAACATTATTGAACATTGAACAATGAGCGGGGTAAGTTGGTTATTATCCTTCCTGGACCAGAGGCAAGTCGTAGGAAGAGCTCTACCACTAGCTAACTATATACCCCAATTGACATACATTCGACTTCTTGGTATCTACGGCGCAACATCTAGGGTTCCTGTTCATCACTTGATAGACCAGCTGATCTGCACGTGGATAAGAACAACCGCCGTCAACAGGTGACGCCAGCTTCACCGCTGATTGGGCCATGCTTGCCGCCCACCGCCTTCTGGCGTCATCAACGGACAGATGGCCGAGTCACCGACTCTCGTCCTACCTTGAGAAGTAAACTGCTTCGTCCAGAGTCGTTCTTTACGCACCTGTGGCAGCCCCCCATGACCTCTCTAAATCCTCGCGAACCCTACTCCCAGGAGGAGCTCGAGAAGCTCTATCCGAAAGATTTGAAGCTTCAATTGGTCCAGGTGGTACGTACCAGACGAGTTATCGGATTTGGACTGCACCTGAGTTTGTACTAACTCTACTATAGTTCCTTCGCCATGGTAGGGCGGTTCAACGATACTCCAGTGGCTAGAGTACTTGTTCAGTTGACTGACTGGTTTCAGGCGAACGCACTCCGGTATCTTCTCGGTTTCAAAATGTATGAAGCTAACCACATGCCTCCAATCTATAATGTGATATAACTACTAAACCCATGAAGGCAGGCCTGGCTGAATGTAAATACTCCCAATCACATCCAGTTGTTTTCTATACCCTCGCAGACTGACCGACTGTTTTACCCGCGAAGATTGGCCGTACTGCAGTGTTGTGCGTCGAATGACCCAAATGGCCGCTAGCAACCAGGACCTCTCACAGTGGAAGGGCTTCGAATGGCGGAAAAAGACGGAGGCATTTGGCGATAGAGATGAGGCGGTGGTTGCGGTGGGTGCGACAGGTGACATTGAAGGCATCTGGTAAGTCGCGATGCAATATATGGGATGGCTGGCGAGAGCGAGGTTACTGACGAGTAACTCGCAACAATAGCCAACACGGCGAATTGACAGACAGGGGACGGGAAACAACCTTCGCCCTCGGCCAGCGCCTGAGACATCTTTATGTTGACCAGCTTGGGTTCATGCCTAAGATCAAGTCCGACACCGAGGATATGTACCTCCGCGCCACACCCATTCCGCGAGCCCTCGAGTCCCTCCAGCAGGCTTTCTGGGGCATGTACCCGGCTAGTGCTCGTACCCAAGACTTCCCTCCGCCAGTGATTGTTGCACGCTCCGTGTCGGAGGAGACTCTATTCCCCAATGAAGGCAACTGCCGTCGATTCAGACAACTGGCCAGGCTCTTTGCCGATAGGGCAGCGTCACGGTGTACGTGGAGTAGTCAAGCGTAAATAGTTATACGCTGACCACCATATTTATGCAGGGAATGAAACCGAACAGATGAATTACATCAACAGCATCCTATCAAAATGGATGCCCGAGAAGTCCCCCAAAGTTGCCGTCGACTCTCACCCCCGACTCTCTGGAATCAATGACACCATCAACGCAACCGACGCCCACGGACCCGCAACACGTCTACCTGCAGAATTCTACGACAAGAAACTGAGACAGTACATGGAACAAATTGCCGTCGACGAATGGTTCGCTGGTTACAACGAGAGCACCGAATACCGCAAACTTGGCATTGGAGCCCTACTAGGAGATGTGGTCGACCGCATGGTCAGCACCGCCATCGATGGTGGCTGGCGCAGCGAAACTTCGGCATCTGGGTCCTCCACCGACGATGGCAAGTCGATCAAGTTCGCCATGAGCGGATGCCACGATACCACATTGGCAGCGATCTTGGGTAGTCTGGGCGCCTCCCCTGGCAGGTGGCCCCCTTTCACCTCCTCCATTGCTGTCGAGCTCTTCTCAAAGGCGGACCGTAAATCTGGCGGGGAGAATGCTGGCGTCATGCTCGAGGAATTCTCAAACCCTGCCATCGCCCAGAAGAAGAGCGGAGGTCTTTTTTCCTTCATGAAGGGTTCTTCGAACTCGGACAACTCGACTCCGCCCCCTCCGTCTGAAACCGCCCGTGCTCCCCTTGCGTCCTTCCCCGATCCCGCAAGAAAATCCCTGCAGAAACACTATGTCCGTATCCGCTACAACGACGTTCCAGTCCGTATTCCTGGTTGCGCTGCGAAACCGCAAAATCATCTTCCTGGAGACGATACCTTCTGCACATTAGACGCATTCAAGGAGATCGTTGATAAGTTCACGCCCAAGAACTGGCAGGAAGAGTGCACAGAGAACGTTGGAGCGGGCCTCTATGGCAAGGATGACAAGGAGAAAGCAGTCTCTGGGTTCTAGGGGATTCAGAAGTATATATCCATGCATGTCACTCAATGTGTACGGTAATCATATTTATTTTGGCTATATATAATCTTTTTTGGAAAGAGAGAAAACGAGGAAACGCAGAATTATGCACGTCGTGATCTTATCAGAGACTACATAGACTATAGACGCCTTCATTTCTCTTGTATTATGTCCCAGCTTAATAATAATAATATATGTACCCGGACAGGACAGAGAACCTGTCCATTGACCAAAACTTTTACCTCCATATACTAGTTATGTACCTCTTGAAAGCACGTCAGATATTGATATGATACAGGGTATGTAACGATAAGTGTATCTTGCTTTATCTCTAACTCGAACGCTTCACAGTCCTGCTGGGACTGCGGCTGTTGCGTCTCACACGCACCTCAGCTTCACTATCACTGCCACTGGTGCTCCAGCCGCTTTCACTTTCGCTGGCACTCCAGGCCGAGTGACGCTTGACCGGCGACTTCTTGTCGATATCCATTTCTTCGGCAGGAACAGCAGGTGTAGGTTCCACATCGGCCAAGCTAGCACCGGCCTTCGACTTCTTCTCGTGCTTGGCCTTTCTTCTCATCTTCTCTTGCATTTTGGCAGCCTCCTGCTTCTCCTTCTCCTGGCGCTGCTTCTCGGAGTCCTCTTCCGAAGTGCGTTCCAGGATGTCATAGAGTTTCTCCACTGCCGGCGCGTACGCTTGCGCGACGGGCATATCGCCAACGCGAATGCGCATGTAGTCGAAGGCGGCGACGACAGGAACCTTTATCTGCGGCTTTTCCTCTACCTTGATGGTGGCAAAGAAGGAAGGAACGTTCCCATTGGAGGTTGACGCTTGGGAGGCCTCTTCCGGTTCGTTGTCTGGGATGTCGGGTTGTTCGGGCTGGACAACGGTCTCTTGGCGTTTGGCAGGCGGGTGGTTCTTTTCTACGTGCGCGACCTTCTGGTACCGTTGACTGAAGTGGGTGAGGAGGATGGCGCGAGCTTCCATTCTGCGGCCAACTTCTAGGGCTTCGGAGGTCGTAGAGTGTTTCTTCGCGATAGCCGATACTCCCATGTCATCCTGGAAGGTGGCTTCATGGATGAGAACGGTGGAGCCGTGTCCAATTGCGGCGAAGCTAGCGGAAGGTCGGCAGTCACCCGAGAAGGAGACCTTGAAGCCGTTCGGGAAGACAAGTGAGACCGCCATGGCGCCACGGCAATGAGACACCTTTGTGGTTAAGAGATCGGCAAGACCTGTGGCTTCGCGGAGAAGTGGCGTGAGCGGAGATGACTCGCTGTCAAAGCTAAGCTCTGTACTTCGGGGGTTTGCATTTTCAACTTCCTGGTTAGAGAATGAGCCATCCGCACGGCAGTGTCGGTACACAAACTTAGTCCGCAGTGCCCTGTTGTGAATCACGGGATAGGCGGACAAGGGAATCACTTTTCCGAAGCCAAAATCTTCAGCGCTTGCGTACTCTTCTAGCCACCAGATCATGTTTTCTTCAGAGACAAGGAACAAACGCTTTTCCTTGAGTATCTTGGACATGTCGTTCTCGATAGCACTTGTTTGCGAATCTCCATTCGGATAGTTCTCTTGGAACCATGCCTTGATGACAGAAGCAGTACCGAGATGGTGGTCTGCATGCAGATGGCTAATCCAGATCATTCGCAAGTTCTGTAGAACCTCCCGCAATTTCTCGGGCTCGAAAACGCGCTTCAGCTGACCAAGCGTGTTCTCGCCGCAGTCAAGCAGATAGTACCCGTAACCAGGAACATGAACGAGGGTGCTGGAAACATTGCGGTATTTGGAAGGAGAAGAAGAACCTGTACCCAAGGTGATAATCTCCGCATCGGCTCCTGGAAGATCTTTCCGGAACTGCCGCAGCTTTTCCTCAAATTCTTCCTTTTTGACTCGCTTATCGATCGTACTCATACGTTTCTGGACTGCCACAGGCATCCTTCGCACTGCCTCAATTGCATTGAACCGTGGGACAACCTCAGAACGGTTAATGCCAAAATTAGGTTCCATGTCAATGATAAGGCCAGGTTCAATTGCTTCGAACGGCGAATTCTGCACATTTTTCATTGTGACCTCCGAACCATGAGTGCGTGTCCCTGGTTGCGGCAGGCTCACATTGTCATGGACTGGTACTGGATAATTGTCACGCCTCAACTGCGCCATACGAACAGATGACCCGGCAATGCTGCCCATAGACAAGTAGTTTGGACAATAGTCCGAGCTAGACACAGTGTGTTTGCAATGGGGCATACTAGCGACAAACTCACGTAGCCGTGGATGATCTCCGACTCCGGGGCCTAGTATCCAGATAAATGCTTCAAGGTTCGTGGTGACAGAAGGTGACTTCCATTCCGGCCTACTAATCAGACTCTCCACGTACTCTGAACTAGGAAGGTCGATGATGGCTAGACCTTTTCCAAGTCGTGGGGGGCCTAGAACCATATCAGGCGTGATGGTTTGCTTATCTTCGGATATCACGCTTTCGCCCTTCGTCAAACGTCCGAAGTCCTTGCCTTTACAGACCTTCAACTCCGCCGCTTTCTTGGGATCGAACTTGCCTCTGATATCATGATTCCGCACGATATAAGAAACAGCCTCATCACACCAGGTAGTGGGAGGAATCTTTTCAACGGCTGCGCCTGGCCAAGGCTGGCGTACGAAAACCTTGATGTCAGGCAGCGGTTCATTGCTTCCCGGAGCAGGGCCCGTGTATTGCTCAAGCGCCCTGGTCTCTGGATTGCGAACAAACATGACCGCGGGCATCTTAACCTCAGCCAAAGGGGTTTCAACCAAAGCATCCAATTTCCATGTGGAGTTGAACATGTCTGTTATAACCGATTGCCTGATTATTTGGTCGCGAGTACGCGGGTCAATCGCTTCCTGAGCAGTAACTTCTTCTCTGAATTCATCAAGGCTCCTCTTCCTCGGGCTTTGCGGGGCAACACGGGGGACTTCCTTCGGCTGCAAAGATGTGGGAGGACGAATAGGCATAGCCCATACCTTGATATTATCATCAGACCAAGTAGGTTTTTCAAAAGGATCTTCTGCCTCCGCAGACTCTTTCTTAGCCATACTCTCACTGTCATATTCCCGCGTGAAGACTGGCATACCCTTCCTGAACACAAATCTCCGAGCAGTGGCTAAGGTATGTGTAAGGTTCTTACCACCATGGATTGTCAAGGTCCCCCGCTGCGCAACAGCCTCTCCGTCCTGGACGGCGTAGGGCACGCCATGCTCCAATTTGGCCTTCGCGGGGGGCTTTTTGTCAGACTTTGCAGACTTTTGTAGACGGGCCTCCTTCTCACGGGCAATAGCCTCCAGGGCAGTATTCGCACTGGCAATACCATCTGCGAGCGTAAGGATCACGCCAATCAAGCCACCATTATTGCCCCATTCCATGCGACCCGTGAGAAAAACATCGGTGAGGTAAGAGAGCTTAACACCACGTTCCGTACATGCCCGCTGAGTTCCTTCGGAGATCTGTCCGAAGAAATACCGCTTTTCTGGGAACTGAAGCGCGACGGTCGTGCCGGGAGTATCGGCCGTGGGAGTCGTGATGACCTGGTAGAAGAACTTCATGGGCTTCTGTCCGACAGGCGGGGTCGGCAAGAAATCGAAACCTGAGAGCTTGTGAGTTTTCGAGCTGTATAGCAAATAGTTTTTCGATCCCCGTCGCGTAATAAGTCTCGGAGCTCGGAGAAGAAATGTATCCCGTTTGAGTGGATATGGCTCGGTTTTCAGTGTGGGTAAGGGTTTCGTGGGAGGAACGGTCGATTTCGACGGATGTGATTTGGGTCGGGGCTTTGATCTAGCGAAACTAGCGGAAGCAGGACTTTTTGATATCGAGTCCTTTGGCTTAATGGACTTCGGTTTAATAGACTTCGGTTTGGATGCAGCTTTGGGAATATGCCAAAATGGTCGGGAAAACGGAGCTCTGAAAGGAACTGGAGAGCGGGCTATTATAGATGGGGCAACGTTTCCGCGAAAGGCTTTGAATAATAGCCCGCGGGCGGGAGGAAGGGTAGCCAACTTGGCTAGGGAAAAAGAATTAGTTAGGAAGAGATGCAAAGAACAGTCATCTCAAAGGATGAGCGACGCGATGAGGTGGCGAAGTTGGTTGGTTGTAGCAAAGGAAAAACACAACTTGGGGGTGAAGTTGAGTCTGGAGCAGTTCAGAGCCTCTCTTCTCTAGTGGCGACAAACACCAGTTTGCAGCACTGCACATGACTTTCTAGGTAGGTACTAGTAATACTTGAACGTTGTCAGACTTAGAAGGTGATCGACCGTAACTTTTGAACTTCGTGATGTATTCACAGTTAACTAAACTTGGTTCCTAGTAGCCAGTCCAGAAGGTATCCAATTCTGCCAAAAAAAAAAGATGAAGAAAAAAAAAAAAAAAAAAAAAAAAAAAAAAAAAAAAAAAAAAAAAAAAAAAAAAAAAAAAAAAAAATGAAGAAAAAAAAAAAAAAGAACACCAAAGGCCTGTAATCCCGATCCCACCTTGAACGATTTCGAAAAATTGACTCCATCAGACCCAGCAATGAAAGGGAGAATGAAACGAGGAGAATCCAAAATAGAAAAGAAAGAGAATAGGGTGAAACTAGCGGAGTTGCAAGTCAAGACAATATATATAGTCACAGGATCATAAACAAAGGAAAAGGTATTTGTGTCTACAAGGACGCAGGTTCAGGTAGCCGAACCGCCTAAAAGGAAGAACATGACAAGAACGAACTTTACAAATTCTTAAGTTAATCTGAAGTTGCTTAGGTGCGACATGGGGAATCATGAGAGATGAGAGGTGACCATGGAAACACGCTGGAAAGCTGCTTCCATGCTGTGACAGAGGTAAGAGAAACGGCTCTCTGCATCGCGGGACTCATTCTCGACCACCAACTCGAATGCATGTGCAGATTTCTCTGACTCAACTCCGTTGAAGGAGATATCAAACGACTCTTGTTGAGAAGTAGCTGGAGAGTCGGCGAAGAGAGCAAATGCAGGATCCGATTCGTCAAATTCAACATCTGGGTTTTCAACGCCAACGCTGGCCTCCTCAGACATGGGCATACGATCGAAGACGGGCAATTCGTTCTTGGAATCCGTAATCTCAGGAAGGTAGGATCCAACACTGGAAGACTTGCCGGACAGAATTTCGGTATCGATGATCGAGGGCTCAGGGACTTCCAAAACAGCGAACACCGATGGGTTATAGTTCATATCAATGCCGGAGTTCCAACCAGCGTTGTTCATGCCCATAGCAGCCACGTCGAGTCCTTGGTTAGGGACAACAACCATGCCGACTTGAGGATTCTGTTGCATGGCGAATTCCTGGGCTCCATGACCGTGGTTTGTGTCTTTGGGCATGCTGGGCTGCATAGTTGGCTGTTGCTGGGGTTGGGGCTGAGACTGCAGTTGCTGCGGCTGTTGTTGCTGAGGCGGCTGCGGCTGAGCCGAGTTAGAGACCCCGTTGATAGACATCTCATCTAGAAACTGGGAGAAATTGGGGGAGGACAGAAGCATGCGGGCAAGATCGGTAAGACGAGCATTCTCCTCATACAGAGCACGGTTCTGGAGGCGCAACTCATGGGCTTCATTGGTTCTTGCGGCAACCTCGCTCTCAAGTTGACCGATGTATTCTGTGACGAATTAGTTTATCAAATCATAGACGAGCATTCAAAAAAAAAAAAAAAATCCGTACCCTTTCTGCGAGACCGGAAAGCACGAGCGGAGACTTTGTTACGAAGTTGACGGCGTTCCTTGCTGCTAAGTTTCTTGCCTTCTTCACTAGCGAGCAGTCTCTCGTCTTCGTCCATATCCTGTTCATCCTTCTTGGCCTTGGCCATCTGAGGCAAGATAGAGGGGCTAGGGGAGTCAGACGGCGAGCTCGAGGCGCTGGACTGTCTCATCTGCTGCAAAAGACGAGTGATGCGCTCTTCCACAATCGGGTTCGTGTTACGAGGGGGCTGGACCTGAGGGGTTCCATTGTTCTGCATCTGCTCTTCCATCCGACGTTGTTGCTGTAATTGTTGTTGCTGGCGCATCATTTCATGATGCTTTTGTTGTTGAGCCGCCTTGGCCATCGCAGCCTGCTGCTGATGCATTCCGGGGTACATGCGACCAACCTGGGTAGATGGACCAACGGGGACTACCTCCTGGCCACCGAGGGCGCTGGGGTCGACAAATTGGCTCTTGTTGGGGTTTGGCGAGAAGAAATAGCCGGGAACCGTACCCATGTTATCGGACTCCAGGTCCATCTCTGAAGGGTTACGGCTTGGGATTGCGTTGAAGTCGAGAGAAGCGTCCTCACGCTTCAGCTGAGTACCAGTAAACATGTCGGCGTTCATCATGTAGCCAGGGCTGGCGCCACCGTACCCCATTCCGTTCATTTGGTTGAAAGTCATTGCTTGAGCCAGGGCACCGGGAGGAAGACCTGTCTGCTGCTTGTGCTCGTCATACTGGTGGCTCGGGCCTTGAAAAGCAATCGGCGATTGACCCGTTGCGGCGAAATTGGCGCTTCGAAGATCCCCAGCGTTGAACTCTGTAGGAGGGATGGATGGTTGAGCCAGGGCCGCCTTGGGCCGGGCTGGCTCTGATGTGGTATACGTGAGTTGATCGAGGTTGAGGAAAGTATCGATATCCTGATCGTATGTCGACGGGGCGACGACCGGATGTTCCGCTAATGTGGCCATGATGTGTATGATATATGTGCCCCGGGGAGAATTGAGGGGACGGTGTTCTTTTTAAGGTCGGATGGAAAGTGGGCGTTGGTGGATTACAACACTCGATCGGCCCGGACGATAGTGAGAGACGAGGTGGAGGTGGTGTACGAGTCTAATAGGGAGATTAAGAAGCGAGGTGAAAAACGAAAACAGGCTAAGCACAAGAAAATGATCACCCACGGTACGCAGTGGGGATAAGGAAAAAGAAGCGATGGTGTGTTGTGGTGGGATAGAAGATCGACGATGATGGAGAGGAAATGGAATAGATGTGTAGGTTAAGAAAGAGTTGGCAACAATAGGGAGAGGGAAGGGAAGGGAGAGAGGAGAATGGAGTTCGCGCCCGAGCAAGAGTGGAAGGGAGGCGCCAGGGGAATCGACCGAGTGGGACGTTTCTCCACGCCAGGAATAGAAATCAGGTTCACCTGGCTTGCGCGTCCTCCGCTGACTCAGCCAACTCCCCACTTCATCGGACGCCGTGATTCGTCTGTAGGACGTCCGACTAGGGTTTCGGGGTTCCTGTGCCCTACCTGGGAATCCACTCATTCCCTGACTGGCCCCGTCCTTCCTGACCAACTTAAGTGGACATACAGACGACGGGGATCTTCGATAAGATCTAATGTTTGTTTACTGCTTCTACGGAGTATGGAACGTTTAGGCTATTTTGCGTTATTCTGATTAACTTTGTCTGTCTTGTTTGGGAAAATTCAATGCTCTCTAGGTAAATAACAATAGTCCAAAGTAACAACTTGTAGTCAGTCACTGCACATACCCAGGTTAGCCCCCGTTGCCTAGTCACGGGTATCACTCGAGTTAGCGAGGCAAGTACGGAGTAATTAAAGAGAGTGCGATAGAAGAAGGAAGGTAGAGCGTAGCACACATCGCTCTGCATTTCCCAGGAGGGCGGTTGACCGTCCCCCTTGTTAGGCAAGGCAATTCGATTGCCTCCCATGCAGTGAGTTAGTTTTATTTTTATTATTATTATTATTTTCCATTTTCCATTTTCTAATTTTCTAATTTTTTAGTTGTTTATTTTATCATTTATTATTTAACTTTTGTTCTTTTACTACTTCTTTTTTTTTTTTTTCACTCCTATCTTTTCTGTGACACTTTTCCGTTTCAGGTGTTGTTAGGGTACTTTGTACGAGCTAACTAAGAGTCCCGGCAAGTGGGAGTCGTACAATTCGTTCCATTGCCGACCCTCTAAAAACGCCCATTGAGGATATCTTCTCTCCCTTCCAAGTTGTGACGCCTGTGGCGCTCACATAGACCAATTAAAGTCTACTGGATAACAGCCATTTCATCAGAAACAAATCCAACAGTTTGACCCTCCCTTCTTGGAAAAGGACCTCCATGTGTGGTATTCCAACATCCACATGTTCACATGGTTGTGGTGGAAAAGTGTACTTCCGTTCTCTGGAATGTGGACTTGGTGGTGACTTGACGTCAAAATACAATTCCGTAGGAATGGTGGCCACATACCAACCAGTGTTTCAAAACCGCAACCGATTTCAGATAACCAAACAAGGCGAGAGTCAACGCAATAACGTACAACAACCACCAATTAACCACCGGGGCCCTTCTAGATGCCCTCCTCGTCCACCATCGGCGGGTATCCTAGAAAAGCAATGGTTCAATCACGGTTGATTCTCGACTCTCGAAGCGAACCCGCTTGATCCTTACTTTTCAGTGTTTAGTCGCTGGTGGAAATTTTTCCAGTGGGTTTTCGGTGGATCATCAACACCGGAAGCAAAGCTTGGCATTGACCTAAGGACTCTCCCGTTCAACGGCATAGCCACTTATGCAAACGCCCCTACCCTTCTTCGACACGCTAACTGATTATCCCCTGGAGAATAAAATGGGGCATAATGCCTTCGCCAACCCCTTCCGGTTAGGGTTTTCCCACCAAGGTGGGCGTCTCGCCCGTGTGGAATTGGATGTGCTGCACGACTTGTCAACCATTGGGCCGTGGGACTTCCGGCCATCTTCCGGTCTGGTTTTTCTGCTCAGCTGGAATCATCTCCGTTTAGGTTGGGCCGCATGCCGCTAAGTTAGCTCTTTCCTACACTGCACCCCTGGCGGACCATGACCGGCGCCACCAGCGGGAAGTCCGATTTCGCTCCGCTGACTACTTACATACCTGTCGGTCTCTCCACGGAGTATACGGAGTACCAAAGAAAACTTAGACCTCAGGAATCTAGAATGCCGTGGAATTGATGTAAAATTCATGTTTCTCATCAGTATGAGGCATGGACAATAGATCGTAAGCTCTGTAATCTACTCATAGCAGGCTTTCTTCGTTAGAACAATCTGAAACCGTGAAAGGAGAGCTCCCCGGTCGAATTATCCTCTTTTGGTATCATACATGCGATATCTCCGGCTTTCCAATCCTTTGACAGCCGGCCCTATAACAGACAATGGCCTAGAAACATGATTATAGCGTAAGCAAAAGGCCATATCCATAAGGCTGGACTCAATCGCCTCAAGCAAATAGGTGGATATTGTTTCTTATCCGTCCAAGCCAAAGATCTACAACTTGTCACAAGGGGCAAAAAAAAAAAAAAAGAAAAGAAAAAAAAGAAAAAGGAGTGTGATACATAACTGTCAAGCCATTGCACCAACACCTCGCGCTCACTCCGGAGAATTGCCGCCCCATGGGCCAAAAATACCGCAAAAAAAGTCTTCTCTATAGTTTGTTTAGCCTCTTCCAACTTTCTTCCAGGGGCAGTGCTTAGAAGTGTTATAGTTTGCCCTAAGAAGTTGGCTAGAAGGCTTGGGCACTCTGATTGAGAAGCTAAGGATTCAACTGGCAATGATGATCAATAGGTTGGCTAACGCTAGCCAGTAACCGAGTGCAACTATTGTTTAGCATGGATATGTTTATAGATAAGATAATCGGCTTCTACTCCGTAGGTTAGTACTACCTACTAGGTACCTAGTAGTGTAGCAAACGATCCTTTTAAGGAAAGTCTTAGCCCTAGCGGGGAGTAATTTTGTCTCGTGCACAACTTCAAAGAGAACTATAGCTTCCGCCATTGGTAAACAACACCAAGAGCAATAGTTTCCAATAGAGCCAAGGCCCTCCCTGTCAATCTATTGGGCGTTGTAACATTAGCAGAAACTCCTGCAGCAAACTAGAGCATCGGATATGGGAGAGTCTTGTGGGTTTCTCATCAGTTACAGCACTATGTCTATTTCCAGGGCGGCGTCAATCAGCTACATACCATCCAGTGATCTGTGACAATGATTATTTAGCTCTAGTGTTTAATTCAGATTAGTAGCAACAATAGCAGCCCTGCTAGAAAGATAAAAATGCAATATTATACGGAGCTTCAACGGATCAAATCTGGGAGACTCAGACAAGCCCAGGATTTGAAACGTAAACATATTAATAAACAGAGCTATTTTTTTCCACTAAGAAGCCCTCGCCGAGGAGGTGTATGTGAATCCTCTTGATATGAGGGAATCTTTTGAGTCAGAACTCTCCGCACCATGACGGTCGGTCTGGCGAGAGCAGGTAGAATCCGTTTGAGTATTGATTCAGTATGCATCTCTGAAACATGGTGTTGCCGCAAGTGTTTACGCACTATGGGAGAACACACATCGATAAATTCTTGTAGCTCGGTGAGATCCGGAGGTGCCATGATAATATTAGAAGAGACTATTCCATACACATGCAAATACAAACATCACCTGTCCAACACCACACACAGCTCACGGTCTATTCCAGGTGTTTTCAAAACCAAGTATAGAAACAAATAGTCTGTTCAACTGGCCGCGTCAGGCCCGCAATTTCTGGGCAATGTGATCCCGCTGGAGACTCCAACAACCCAGTTTTGGCACAAGTCTAGCTTCTACATGTGTTGAAAGAGGTAATAAGCCAATGGTTGACCTCGGTGCCTAGAGGCCTTGGTTCTATAGTAATACTAAAGTATAGAAATGTCAGCGACACGACAGCCACTGCGTCGTCACTGTCGGGGAGGACACCAAGGTGCTATTTGGACTATGGTATGAGGGCTAGAACCTCGATATCGGTGGTTATAAAAATTGACTATTTTAGCACAATATATATACTATTCTCGTATATCTGTACATTTGTACATCGTCTATCAGACAAGTCAAAGTATATACTAGCATTCAAAAAAAGCATATGGTTTGATAATATGTAGGTAACACAAAAAACCGTGGTGCGAATTATGCGCGATATGTATGTATGTACATCCATCGGGTGAACATCGGTTGTACCGTCGGAGATCTTAAGGTTTTAGAGTCATGCCACTCGCAGGGTCGAATAAGAATATTGTACCATTGTTCCAGCATAAACCCCAAGAATGTGTCTTGCAGCATTGCCAAAAATAAATACAAAGTAAGAATAAACCAGTGGTGGGTGTAGCTCGTATATGCTGGCCACCATGTCGTAAGCTAATTCTAAAAGCAGCTGCTCGAGTGTGGCAGTGTAGTAGTTCTCGGGAAGGCAACACCATTTCTTGATTGCCACTACATACCATCCCAAGAATACCAACCAAGCTGAAGAAAACTGACATCTGATGATAATTTGGGGTTTGTATCTTAATCGAAAACGGACAATTCGTGGTGATGCACTGCTGACGTTTATTGGCTGTGGTTGGTTGATGTGGAGACTCCTACGTCGGTTGGACATCATATTTCTATTAATGTCTACTACACAATGATGGCATTCAGTATGAGGGATATTCATAATGTTACAGGAGCTTGAAAAAGAAGAATATGAAGGCAATGGGATGCCGTTTCCGGTGTTGATTGTCTCATAGACACATTGTCATCTTAACAGAGTTTCGTTCAAGGTACAGTAAAATATACAACATTATATCATCAACAACACGAATAGTATGGTAATAACCTATCATCTGAGACGATCTGTTTACTCCTCAGGCTGGTCCACATCGTACTGAGTTCTCGAACCACCCTTCTGACCGGCCTCGCGGGCTCTAGGGTCACCAGGTTGGAAGCTTCCGCTCGAAGCCTGACCTCCCTTGGAAGCGATGTTTCTCTGACAAACAGATAAGTATCTATGAGAGTACTGAGATCGACGAGAAACCTACCTGCTTCGCAGGGTCCATGCTGGCAAAACCTCCCGAGTGGGAGCTCTGGCCACCCTTGCGGGCAATGTTCTCAACCTCCTCGTGGGGACGGTTGCTGAAGTTTCCGGGGTTCGTGTTCGAGGCCATTGTGAACTGATGGGTTAAATATAAGAAAAGTATGGTAATTGAAAACTCTTGATCAGTGTTGCTATGGTTTGCTTTGATAAATCACTTCTCGATGAGGCTCGATTCTGCCATTCTTATACTTCTCGGTGCCCTATGTAAAAGCGATATGAGGTCATACTATACCCGCTTGACGTCTGTCTTGCTACACAGTAGATATGACCATTTTGTGATGCAAGAGATAGTACAATATCTGGTTAGAGATGCATGGTTACTGCTGGTTTTGGTAAACAGTCTACCAACGTCTTGGAGGTGTGTCCGTCGCCCCACAGTTTGCTGTATTGCAAGCATGGCTCGGGAAGCTATATCATCATGAAGTAGAATACCTCTTCGACCTTTTGAGTTCATGTAACTTACCGAATGGAAACTCAATTCTATATTTCATTGTAGTTGTTCTGCTACGTATACATGAGTATCTGTAATAGGACACTTGCTGCAATCCAGATGGCTCTGGGCTCTATCGTCATGGTCCTTTCTCGAGTTCTAGAACATGCTGCTAATTTGCATATTGCTGATAATCTACGTGACCACTGTGTCATGGCGGTCAAGTGGCAAGTGCAAAAGCGAGATTCATTGACCCTGATTATCTGCATCTTCGATTGTAGTATATGACAAAGGAATTATCAACGTCATTCTTAGCACTGCGGGATCAGTACAAGAACTAATAAGGAGTGTACACAGAAGATATAGTAAAAAGTTCGTCTGAACTTCTTATACTAGTATGGGACTCTTACTGGCCGACATGAACCTGTACATGTATACTACGAAGAATGAGACTCTAACCGTGAACCCACACACCCTTTGCTATTGTTCCAATAGGTGTCAAGACACCCTAGTACTCACACAGTAAGGCACGGGCTAACTTTCACTTATATAATAAGCTTGGTCCAGACTCTGTTTAATACTACAGAGATATTTTGAAGTGTGGATTTTGCGCTTTGTAGAGGTAGCTTAGGGCTATTTAAGGCTCAAGTCTCTTCATCCTGAGGTTTGAAAGTAAGGCTCGAGATTTCTGTCTGCCAGCAGTATAATTTTTAAACAAAGGCCCTGAATAATAATCAGGAGTAAAAAGCCATATAGCTATTTTCAGCGAGACATCTGATAAAAGCATTTAGAATTAGATACAATCACTTGTGCCTCCCTTGCTCGCTCCAGCCAACCCCATAGAACAACACAGGCAATATGGACTGTTGCTTGCGCTTTAGAGAGTACATGCTTTTTCAACCATAGTTTTCAATTGCCCTTGAACGGCCCCCACCATCTCGTCAACTTTGATACCCTTGTGAAAAAGGGTGAAGGTTGGCATTGCTCTAATGCCAACTTCCTGGGAAATTTCCTCTTGTGTATCGACATCAACTTTATAAAATCCGACGTTTGCGAATTCCGCGAGTTCTGAAAAGGCCTCAAAAACAGGGGATATCATTCTGCAAGGTCCACACCATGTTGCCCAGAAATCAATCACAACGGTTTATCACCGTTGATAAGGTCTTGGAACTGTTTGAACCTACCGTAGTATCACCGTTAGTACTGGGTAATATCGCCTGAGAGAGAAAAGAATTTTTGTCACTACTTACGAGGTAATCTCTTGAACAGGCATATTGGGCAAAAGATTCTCTGAAGGGTTCACGATAGATAAATTCTATGTTATAATAGAATCGAAGGGCTTGGTAAGATGGGGAGGTTGGACACGAGAGTGAAAGTGATCTGGTCGGACTTTTAATTTATATTTTTTTGTCCAGACAGCATCTGCTATCTTTCTCTTTGACTTTCAGCTCCAGCGGCCAGTGAACGGCGGTAATGCCCAAGAGTACCCCGCAGGACCCCGCTTCAGCCGTGATTGTGCACCATCAGCTCTCAGCTGGGAAAATCAATATTCCAGTAGACACCAACAGAAAGGACGATCAGTCGATTGACGGTGGGTTGTCGGTCAGGCCGTCAGCTGCACTGACGCCATTGAGCTGTCTTCACATATTGGATAGAAGGGAGAAGATACTGAGTTAGCCAATAGCCTTGTTCAACAATTCTTTGTCGACTAAAACAGTGAAGTTTGGCTGTCTTTCTTGCAAGTGCTTATTGTCATTCAACGTTATCGAACGGTGTTAGATGTGCAGGAAGGCAGATAGGCTGTGGCACAAAGACAGTGCGTAACTATTACCGGCTTAGAAATGGGAGTGCTGGAGGAGGTCAGTACTGAAGACTCAGGATCGTTGTGTATTAGAGATTGGAGATGACTATGTATGTCATTCAAGACAACATGGCATAAGCTATGCAATTCGCATCAGCTGACATCTAATCTTGGTCATGTAGTTGTATGTTGGAGATCCATGCAGTTTCAGCGTGGACGATGAACTGCTAACCACGCATATCTACCTCACGCTTCCAACTGCTATTTAGTAGACTAAATCGATCCATTCCACCGAGTACCATGACTCATGAATGAGTCATGGAATCCACATTGCCACATAAAAAGCGCAGAGGCGACCTCGGCAAACGACTCGCCATTTTACGAGCCTGAGCCACCAGTTGATTCCTCAGGCCAAATGCAAGCGGCTATTCCTTTTTGGGACCCCGACGTTCGCTCTGTGGTTTCATTGACAACATTTTTCAAGGTGATCATCCAAGTGACTCAGTATGCCTGGTGGAGAATGAAGTTTTATGCATTATGTTTGTTTCAAAGAATGCACTACTCATCTCAATGATACCCCTTACTAGTTGGGCTGCTACTTATATGAGATGTAGAGTAGCATGTATAGTAATGAAGCTGTCCTTTCCATGAACTATATTTTCTACCCCATCAAAGTCTCCTTTGAACTTGTCCTGCCATCTGTGTGTCGAAGTGAAATACGCGAAACTTCGTAGCTATTTGAACATGAAGTCGTCTATTCTCGCAACTTGCAAGCAGACTCGCTTCCATTTGCTTGATGATAGGCCGACTCAGGAGGTACCTACTCCGCTACAAACTTCCTCTTTACCGTCATGGACTGATAGTTTTATTCTACAGATTGACGTAGAGGGCCTCACTATCGCCGTCCATTCATCACGGGATACTCCGGAGGGTCCCTCGAAGTCAACGTTGAAAGGAAAATCCAAGAGCAAGCCAGATACCAGAGAGCTTATCTCAGATGCTCATCTGCGGTTGAAGGCAGGTGTGCACTATGGGCTGATAGGTCGAAATGGGACTGGAAAGTCGAGTAAGCATTGCTTCCCGTATCTAACACTCATAGAAGAAAAGCATTAAGATAGAGAGAGGCTGGTGTCACAGTTAAGCTAATATATGTTACCTGTAGCGCTCCTACGAGCTATGGCGGACAAACTCGTCCCTGGCATTCCGCATTCGACACGTATAGCTATCTTGCAACAGACAGAGACCGCGTCGGAAGCGGACCTCAAGGACTTTGCCGCTGAGGAAGCGGAAAACAAAAACAAGACAGTCCTTCAATATGTTTTGAGCAGTGATCATTCCCGGAGTGAATTGGTCCACAAGATGAACTGTAAGCTACCTATTCTTCTACCGACTTTGCTCTGCTTTTCACATCACATCTGATCAAACTATATATAAGTCCTGTCTAAAAGCTTCGAGACGGATGATCCGTTGCAACCGGTCAGCGCTATTCGCAGAGTCCGTCATGACAAAGCCGAAAAAGACCTGTTCCTCGCCCAGAAAAATGCGAGCTTGAAGAGTGGAGCCAGAGGTTTACAAGCGCGGAAGGACCTGAAAGCTGCGGAGAACAAGTTCCAAGCTTCACTAGAAATGTAAGTCGCCCCCGTCGAAAGATAATGTGCAGTGCCTGATTTCTATAGACTGAACCAGGAGAAAGAATTAATCGATGTCGATACTGTCAAGGAAGATACGCAGGCTGCGGTGCATACATTGCAAGATCTTCAAGCTCAGTTCGAGACGGTGAGTATGGTAGCAATTAGAAAAACAATGACAGTCACTGAGTTTGACGCAACTAGATGAAACTGGTCGACATTGAGCAACAGGCGCGTCAAATTTTGATTGGCTTAGGCTTCCAAGAGACCACGTTCGATAAACCATTCCTAACATTATCCGGAGGCTGGCGTATGCGATGCATGCTGGCAGGTGTCCTTATCCAAAGCCCGGATTTCATGATCCTCGATGAACCGACAAATTTCTTGGACTTGCTAGGAGTAGTTTGGCTTGAGAACTATCTTCGGCAGCTGAAGGACTCATCACAAACCACTATAATCTTGGTTTCCCACGATAGGGACTTCGTAAATGCCGTCTGCGAAGAGATTGTCATCCTAAAGGATCAGAAGTTCACATACTTCAAAGGTAATCTGTCGGCCTATGAGAGAGATTTCGAAGAGCAAAAGTTGTACTGGGGCCGTATGAAGGAGGCACAAGAGCGCCAGATTGCTCACATGGAAGCAACCATCCGTGAAACAACCAAGACAGGGAAGAAAACAAACGACGATAACAAGTTACGTATGGCTAAGTCGCGGCAAAAGAAGCTGGATGACAGGATGGGCGTCCAAGTGAGTGCGACTGGAGGACGGTTCAAACTGAGTCGAGACCGAGTTGGATGGCATTCGAGTTCTCGAGAAGAGATCGAGGTTCCGACAGACGAAAAGGGTGCTTCGATAATTCTACCTGACGCCACAGAGCTGCGGTATCCAGGTCCACTTATTTCTGCAGAAGGAATTGTATTCAAGTATCAGCCGAATGGAGCTCCCGTATTGGATGGAGTGGACCTTGTCATGCACATGGGGGATCGAGTTGGCCTCATGGGCCTCAATGGATGCGGAAAGTCCACATTGATCCGGGTCCTTGTCGGAAATGCGTTGCCAACCAAGGGAAAGGTATCAACACATTCGAGACTAAAACTCGGTTACTATTCCCAGCACTCAATAGAGGACCTGCAAGAACAGGGTCAATTTGACCCCAGTTTAACCGCATTAGGCTTTATGTCTAAAGCAACTGATGGGATAATGGGTGAGGGTCAGTTGAGGGGTTTGCTATCAAGCTTGGGTCTCCAGGGCCGAATCGCCTCTGATGTGCCTGTGTCTCGACTATCAGGCGGTCAACTTGTGAGCATAACCGACGCACAAATATCCATAAACAAACATAAGCTAATCAAATTCGATACCAGGTCCGTTTGGCGTTGGCGAAAGTCATTTGGAATTCTCCGCATTTGCTCGTCTTGGACGAAATCACTACTCATTTGGATTTCCATACTGTTACGGCCCTCGCAACTGCTCTATCTTCATTCAACGGGGCCATCATCTTAGTATCGCATGATCGGTTCCTGGTCCGCTCGGTTATCGAAGGCAAACGTGACGAGGAGCATCAATTGGACGATGACTTCGAGGGTGTTGACGAAGAGACGGACGAGAGTCAGAGTCGGAGACGAGCTGTGTATGTCTTAAAGGGCGGAAAGCTCAAGGAACAGAGCAAAGGGGTAGAGCAGTTTGAACAGAGTCTGGTGAAGCGGGTGCAGAAGATGCTTCCGGCGCAGGGGTAGTGTGCCAATTTTATACTCTTATGAGAAAGAATGGCATCATCGTATATAATTTCTATCATTCTTCATACTTGTATAGAGTAGCGGAATTCACTAGACCCCTCGTGGTAGTACTTCCCAACTCGGCTAGACCCGGTTACGGGAGTGCCAGTGAACAGGGCGGACGTCTCCGAATGAGTTAGTTCTGCGGAGAAGTCGCCTCCCAGCGAATGAAATGCTAGGGGATGACTCGATGATGATAAGCAAGCTTTCTTGGGATCCAATGATCCAATTCCCCTCCTTCCGCCTTGACCATGAAACTTCTCCCTATAAGACCCAAATGCCCGCCACTCCCTCTTCTTCACTGATATGCTGCAAACAGCTGGGCTTGCGTCACCGCTTCGCCTAATCCCTGCCCATCATGACTGAATTCTTACTGTCGCGGCGCGGGTTGACAGCCTCTCTACCATCCCTTCGACGGTATCCCCGCACCCACCTCCGACAGATATCGACCGGTAGGAACAAAGCAGCTTCGCACTACAGTACGGCCCCCTCGCCTGCAGAGAATGAACAGAATGACACGAAACCCCTCCCCGCCACTTATTTCCCCACTTCTGACCCCTCGACTTCAAAACCTTCCTCGCGATGGACTGCCTTGAAAACCGCGAAGCCGTTTTCCGATTTCTTGACGGATACCTTCAACCGCCAACATGACTATCTCCGAATCAGCATCACCGAGCGTTGCAACCTCCGATGTGTATACTGTATGCCGGAAGAAGGCATAGAGCTTTCGCCTCCGGCTCGCCTGCTCACATCCCCCGAGATAGTGTACCTGTCCTCCCTTTTTGTCTCGCAAGGGGTAACGAAGATCCGCTTAACGGGCGGTGAACCTACTGTTCGGAAGGATATTGTTCCTTTGATGCAGTCAATCGGCGATCTACGACGCAACGGGCTTCGTGAGCTATGTCTCACAACGAATGGAATTTCCTTGCACCGGAAACTGGAGCCTATGGTTGAGGCGGGTTTGACTGGGGTAAATCTCAGTCTCGATACTTTAGATCCCTTCCAGTTCCAAATCATGACGAGAAGGAAGGGGTTCGATGCTGTAATGAAAAGCATTGATAAAATCTTGGAACTAAATAAGATGGGGGCAGGGATTAAATTGAAAGTGAACTGTGTGGTAATGCGTGGGGTCAATGACCGGGAGATTATCCCGTTCGTTGAGATGGGGCGTGAGAGCCCTATCGAAGTGCGGTTTATCGAATATATGCCATTCGATGGCAACCGATGGAACCAAAAGAAGATGCTGTCGTATCAGGAAATGCTGGCGGTTATCCGGGAGAAGTATCCAACCCTTGAAAAGGTGGTGGGCCATAAGAATGACACTAGTAAAACTTATCGGGTACCTGGGTTTGAGGGTCGCGTTGGTTTTATCACTAGCATGACGCATAACTTCTGTGGAACTTGCAATCGTTTACGCATCACATCCGACGGAAACTTGAAGGTTTGCTTATTTGGCAATGCCGAGGTATCGTTACGTGACACTATCCGGAAAGCGAACAATGGAGAACCCATCGACGAGGCTACAATGAATAAATTGCAACTACTTGAGGCTGCGGACAAAGCCGCTCGTATTAATGAGGAGGGTGGATTGGTCGACGAAAGAGAACGAGAGCTGCTTGACATTATCGGCATGGCTGTCAAACGAAAGAAGGCCAAGCATGCAGGCATGGGCGAGTTGGAAAATATGAAGAATAGGCCGATGATTCTCATTGGTGGGTAGGCGCAACCTCTGTTTTCTTTCCTCTCACAACTGTCTGGCGAATCAATGTGATGTTACGAATCATGATTAATGCATAAGCTGGGGTGTCATTTCGCTTCATTGGTATTCCAACGGTGGTGGCTCAGCTGTAGGGAGCTTCTGTATTTATGATCTTGGCTGTCGAGAGCGATGCTGATAGGTGAGATCTAGATAATGGACCTATAAGGACACTCACAGGCTCAGAGCAGTCTAGAATATGGGCAACATCTGCGGGAAAAAGGCCGTGGTTCAATATTCCGACACCCTTGCTCCAGTTCGGCTCCCCTCGTTCGGGCCAAGTCCGTTATTACCATGGCGATCGTAGGAACGCCTCGTCGGAAACGGAACCGTCCGATTTCAAACGCCAGGGAACTGCGACGTCACTTCCTACGGATTCTGACCCAGATCTACCTCATCTCAACACCTCGCAAAATGTGCATATGACTAAGATCAGCCAAAAGGCTGTTACCGAACGTTCCGCAACAGCGACGTGCCTGGTGCGCTTTTCTAAGTCACGTCCGTGGGAGCTACTTCGAGAAGGGCGTGGGACACGAAAAGGTGATGTGTTCAGTGTGGCCCGTATCGCTGGTATTATGGCTGCCAAGCAGACACCGGATATTATCCCCTTGTGCCACCCAGGCATTGGAATTACAGGGGTCGAGGTGGATGTCAAACTTGTCGACCCATTACCTTCTCGGAATGAAATCAATCCGTCCCTGAACTACGGTGCAATGCACGTCATGGCCACTGTGAGTTGCCTTGGCCGCACTGGGGTGGAAATGGAGGCGATGACCGCGACCATGGGAGCTGCATTAACGATCTATGATATGCTGAAGGCGGTTGATAAGGGGATGGTGATTGATGGGGTGAAACTTCTTGAAAAGAAGGGTGGGAAAAGTGGCCACTGGATCCGAGAAGAGCAAGTCGATCCTGGAACAGGGATCTGATGTAGGAACGAGGTCAGGTGCGGAGTAATAAAAAAAGAACATTCCAAATAAAAATTTTTGGTAATCAAGGTACCGGAAAGCCTCAGGATGCTGGAATGGATCCAATGTGGTAACTTTCCGACAGCCCTATAATCCAAAAAGGCTATAGCCTTCTCGAAACTACGCCAAGCGGGGTTAAGCGTGCAGATCGTAAGGCCGTTAATTGGTTCCGTCCCACCGCAGCTTTTTCTTCCCAAGTTTAAATATTTTCTTTATTCATCCTTACCCCCCTCCGTCATCTGTCAGCTTTTCTTCATTTACTTATCTACCCCTTGATCATTTGTCGCCACGCAAGGCTCAGTTGAAATGGAATAACACACGTTTTTGCCCCCGTTTGATCCCCAATTAAGAATTCAGCTCACAGAAAGCAAACCGTGAGAAAAGCATTTTGAACTGCCTATCTCAATCCGCTTGACATCTACATCCTATACATCCATACGAGTAAACTCAATCGCGGATAGCCATATTACCACCGACGCAATTCCAAACTTACACTACACGGTCGACTTTTGCACGTCGTCATTAACCACCACGTCTCATCAGCTATTATCCGGAACCGAAATGCATTATCGAACAAGACTAAAGATAGATCAGAGATTTCATCAACATCCTTGCGGGTAGTGGTGTGCGACCCGTTTCTGCAACAGAATCGGCTTTATCAATTCGCTATCTGAGGTCCGAGAGGCTTCCTGAAACGACTATCATACTGGAGCTGCATTACTCGACTCCCTTGCATGCCGGGTTAACGGGATACTACATTGTGCCTTTTGAGGATGTTCTCCTGTTAGTATCATCTCTCCTTATCTCTTCCTCCAGCCCATGAGCTCTATATCGACTATCATATATATAGTCCAATCTATTTGATTGAGCCTCGTTGACCTTTGTGATCAATGCAGCACGAGGCTCGCTTCGGCCTCTTGGTCGAATTATTATGGCGGTGGTACCACCGTTGAATTTTATCACGCTACACTATGCTTATTTTATCATTACATCATTGGTCTTCAGTGTCATATTTTGGGGAGCTTCGAACCCTTTCCTCAGTGTCTCTTATGCTGATGCACTATTCATGTGTGTTAGCGCTATTACAGGCGCTGGCCTGAATACTGTATGTCTCTCTTTTCACGCCGGAGATTTTAGCTGCTCGGGCTGGCTTTCCGTTCTTTTAATGCATTTAATAACCCTTTCGCTAGATGGACTTGTCTTCATTGACTACTTTCCAGCAAGCCATCCTTTTTGTGCTCCTGATGCTGGGGCATGCCATCCTCATCTCGATCACTGTTCTATTTGTGAGGAAAAGGGCTTTTGAATCAAAATTCAAAGGGATTTCAAATAATTTGATTCAAGATAGGGAGTCACGTCCCACACCTGGCTTGAACATTCCACTAGATGGAGCGGACCCCAAGGTTGCCAATGTGCAGCCCTTAAACATGGATGCTGGCCATGGCGACAAGGCACCTGGCATAACTGAAGTCAGTCCCGTAGAGAACTCAACTTCTTTGGCCAGTGATGACCATATACACTGGGCTGAAGATGATCAAAAAACCATTGGTGCACGAACACGCTCGCACCTTCCACACCACCGAGTGTTCCCCATGGTGGGCGTTGGCGCCCGACCTGACCTGAATAATCATCCGAGAGATGCCATCCCAAACCTGCCTCTGCGAGAGGAGAGTGAGATATCACGGCTGAAGGGCATGATCCAAGGAACGCAAAAGTATTTCGCGTCCCGAGGCGTTATCTCCCGAAACTCTCAGTTCCATGGGCTCACCCCCGACGAACGCGAGAGACTTGGTGGAGTCGAATACAAGGCAGTTTCGTTCTTAGCAGTGATAGTCGCCCTTTACTGGCTGATGTTCTTGATCATCGGTATCATCGGCGTGGGAGGATGGCTCGAAGCGAATCATCCAGATATATCTCGGGAAAACGGTCTATCACCTTTCTGGACAGGCGCTTTCTTCGCTGTTTCTGCATTTGTGAACAGCGGTATGTCCCTTTTGGATGCCAATATGACTGCACTACAAAAGAAGTGAGTATCTCACCGACATTTTTACGGCCTTGCAATGTACTGACCGTGGCAGTGTGTATCCACTTCTCACAATGGGTTTGCTAATTCTTGCCGGAAACACTCTCTATCCCTGCTTCTTGAGATTTATAATCTGGACGTTGAGATGCATGGTCCCAGACCGACCGGCATGGAAGACATGGAAGGTTACCTTAGACTTTATCCTTGATCATCCTAGAAGGGTATGCACATGGAAGGCAGTCACCAGAGTACACTTGCTAATTGATTAGGTCTATACAAATCTTTTCCCAAGACGCCACACATGGTATCTGCTGGGAACCATCATTGTTCTAAATGCCATTGATTGGGCCGGTTTCGAGATACTCGCAATTGGAAATCCAGAAATCGAGGAATTGCCACCAGGCTATCGAGTCCTGGACGGTTTGTTCCAAGCGTTAGGTATGTGCTTCGCTGCTGATTCTAGTTACCAACTACGCTTTTTATGTAACTTACGTTTGAAAAAAAAAAATTGCAGCTGTACGCTCTGGAGGGTTTTACGTAGTAACTATATCCGGACTCCGACAAGGGTTGCTCGTTTTATATGTTCTCATGATGTATGTGTCGGCATTCCCCGTGCTGGTGACCATGAGAAACACCAACGTCTACGAAGAACGTTCCCTGGGCATCTACACCCACGATGATCCAAAATCCGAAGCCGACGGCCAAGCCAAACAAGGTCTCTTCATGGGTCTCGTGCGACACCACCTGCTCGGACGCCAGGATGTCCCGACCGCCGAAGCCTCGCGCAGCTACTTTGTCCACCAACAACTGCGTTCGCAACTCAGCCACGATATCTGGTGGATTGCCCTAGCAGTCCTCTTTATCTCCATCGCTGAATCGCCCAATTTCAATCGCGATCCTGTCAGCTACTCCACCTTCAACATCATCTTTGAAGTTGTCTCCGCCTACGGCTGCGTCGGCGTTAGCGTCGGCATCCCCGGCAGGAACAGCTCGTTCTGTGGCGGCTGGCACACCATTAGCAAATTGATCCTGGCAGCGGTTACACTTCGTGGACGTCATCGTGGTCTTCCCGTCGCTATCGATCAGGCTATCATGTTGCCGAGTGATAACCTCGCCTGGGCTGAAGAGGAAGATGCTGCGATGAGACGGGAGAAAACTCTTGCCTGGGGTGCAGACAGAATGCCTGTTGGGGCTGTTTAAATCTTCTGAAAACTATAGACATCATGCCGTACGTTTCCTATGTGACATTGGCACCGCTAAGGTTTCTATGCGTGGTGAGACGGTGTGGATTCGATGCAATGTGTGTCACATGGGACCATGGTGAAATTGTCGCTTTTCGTATATAAAAGTTTGTTGATACAGATTGGAATATTTGAATTATCCTGTGTTTTGTATGTTTTACTTGATGTTATTTACTGTCTTTGCTTGGCTTTTTGTTTTTAAGTTCATATATTAGTACATTTGGTAGATTTATCACATATAAAATGTTTCTGGCATTTGAGATGCGTTATTGCGTAGATAGTGCCTATGCATTTCAACTTTTGTATACGTCGACATCAGAGTAAAAGAAAACATGTCTTGAAATAGCTACGGGGAACCTGATATAGGGGGAAATAGTGCCATCACTGATACAATATAAATGGCGATAAAAGCATCATCTAATCCTCCTCTTCTTCAAACTCCATCTCGTCCTCGTCCTCGTCCTCTTCTTCTTCTTCCTCCTCCTCCTCCTCCTCCTCCTCTTCACCATCTGAGGAGGCATCTTCACTACCCTCATCACCCTCACTGAAGCCACCCATCGTCACATCCTCCTTATCAGCAGCCTTCTCCTCGGCTCTCCGCTGTTCTTCTTCACGTCTCGCCTCTTCAAGAAGGGTGGCCTTCTCTTCACGGATCTTCCGCTGAGACTTAACGAATGCGCCGAGCGGAGTCGATTCCCAATCGACGTCTTTGAGGAAGTTTTCAACTTCGGCACGGTTGCGCGGGGTATAAGTGACGCTGGCTCTGCGGTCTTCGATCCAGCGGGCGTTAGCCTCAACCTTCTGCACCAGAAGAAGGATCATCTGGTTGATCTTGGCGTTCTTGTTTCCTCCGGAGCGCGAGCTGACCTGCTTCAGCCAGCGCTTCAGGGAGACCACGATGGGGACGGAGAGTTCGGGGAAAGCGATGTGCTTGGTCCACAGGACGAAGAACTCGGAGAGGAGCTCGGCGACCTGTTCGCCGACGCCGTCTTGGTAGACGCGGGTGCGGAGGTAGGATTTCGGGGCGCGGATGGCGGTGTTGAAATCGAGTTGTTTCAGGGTGCTTGATTTCGGGGGCTTGCGCATCTCGGCGAGGTTGAGGACCTCGAGGAGGGCCGGGGCCAGTGGGACGTAGGTTCCTGTGGAGCGGGAGAGACGGAGGAGGGCACGGGTGAGTTGGAAGCGGAGAGGGAAGTAGGTTGCGGTGGGGATGAGTCGCATCGCGCCGACGGTGATTTGGACGACGGGGTAGATGAGGGGGCGCATGGCGGATTGCTTGCCGGCTTTGGCTTCGGCGAGGCCATCGCAGTGCTGTGAGAGAACGCGGGACCAGAAGTCGAGCGAGTGCACGTACTGCCAGTTGTAGATCGTCTTGTAGGACTCCTTGGAGGTGTTTGTGATGCTGCTGCGGAGATGGATGGCAAGTTGGCGGATGAAGTTGAAGCCCGCGGTGTAGGACACGTTCTGGTCGATACCCCACAGCTCGGCGGCGGAGTTCTTCATCAGGTTCACGCCGGCCAGAGTGTGGACGGTGGTGTTCCGGCTGCCCTTCACGACACCCTCATAGGAGGCCTTGAGGACACTTTCCTTCAGCCCAGCGTCTCCGATAACCATGAGACGCCGTAACAGCAGGAATCCGGTGATACGTGTGGCTTCCGTAGTGGATACATCGGCCCAGATACCGACAATGGTTTTGATGAGAACCTTCAGGAGCTTCCTGAATTGAAGCAAGTAAGGAAGCATAGGTTCAATAGAAGAGAGTGTGAGCTTCAGTGTCTGTGCATCGGACAAATTCGTGAGCAATTGGTGGACGGAGGAGGTATAGGACTTGATAAGAGGCGTAAGCGTCTTGAACTTCTTCGAATCCATAGACACCTTGACTTTGCCGGAGGCAGTCTCCTTGACGGGGAGATGATGCGACAGAACTCTAGGGACAGAGCCAAGGGCGGTAACAAGAACTTCATGGTATACGTCGGATTCTCTGATAGAGTATTTTTGCTCCTGCGCGTCAACATCGTTGAGGTAGGCGGCAGACCGGAAAGCGAGGACAGCCTGTCGCATTGCTCTAATCGAGTTCTGCTCTTCCATCAGCTTTTGCCATTTCTTTACCATGGCAATGGTAAGTGTGTTGTCGGTTGTCGGTTCCTCTTCCTCCTCCCGGGCAGCCTTCTTTTTCTTCTTCGCTGGTTGCTCTTCCTCCGCTTCACTCAGCTCGTCCACTTCCGCGAGATCACCATGGTCGCCGAAGTCCAGGAGCTCGGCATCATTCTCCTTGAGATATTTATAGAATTCTGGATCCTTCTCCTTGAGGGCTTCAAGCTGGCCCTTGTGCGCTTCGAAATCGTCGGCTCCACTGGCGTCCGAGGCAGCCTCGTCGTCTGATGGGACACCGTCTTCCTCTCCGCTGCTTGCTGCAGAATCTTCATCCTCGCCTTTCTGTTCTTCCGTGCGCTTGCGCTTGCCAGTCTTAGGGGTGACATCCTTCTTCTTCGCCTTCTTAGCTTGACCGGCGTCGGCGTCTGCAATATCGAAACCGCCCGAAAAGAAGTCGTCCACATTCATCTGAGCAAAAGCATCCTGTTTCTTCGTTTCCTCTGGATTTTCGTCTGCGGAATCATGAGCGTCGGCGCGTGCCTTAGCATTATCAGCCTTGCGCTTGTCCTTCAGATGGTTACGCTGCTTGATTTTCGCAGCCGCCTTTCGTCGTTCGAGGACATCCTTCAGATGCCTCTTCTCAAACTTCTTGGTGGATTTCTTCTGACTTCCGGCCATTGTGTCGCAAAGCCCCAATCTGACCGTGCAGATGGGAACAAATGTACAAAATGGGGAAAATCAATGGAGGTGAAAGTCTTTCACCAAATTAGAAGAGACTCAAAGTTTTTTTTTTTCTTGGGTAAAAAATTTAGAAGATTATGCGGCAGAAAATGGCGGCGCCGGTCGCCCAAATTGGGCCACCGCCTTTTGTTCCCCCTCCGAGTGTCTCTGATTATCTGCCGTCGCAAACTGACGTATAGAAAGAACTGTAAATCGCAATGTATGCCCAGCGCCCTTTGGCGTATGCGCCGACTCCTTACAGCTATACCCCTAATCCGGCCTTATCTGCGTCCATCAATCTCGATGAGGTATGCTGGGGTGCCTGGCTTGCTTGCGGGGCAGCTGGCTAACGCCCATGCCAGGAAGTTAAACTAGCCTCCAGCTCGGCCGAGCGCGATCTATATGAGTCGCTGGCTGAAATTTACAGCATCATAGTCACCCTTGATGGCCTCGAGAAGGCTTACATTAAGGATGTGGTTACGGAAGCGGAGTACACAGAAACGTGTACTCGGTTACTGAAGCAGTACAAGTCTAGTTTGGGGGACGACAGCGTCGCCCATGAGTTTGTCGATCTGGAGACCTTCAAGCGAACCTGGGGGGTGTGTTCCTTTTAGTCAACCTTGTTCTGGGAAAACTGGTTCTAATCGTTTTACTTTCGCTAGTTGGAATGTCCCCGTGCTACCGAACGTCTTCGTATCGGGCTTCCTGCGACTGTCGAGCAGGCCAGTCACAACGCACCAGCAGCTAATATGGGCTCGACAGCAGGCCCTAATGGAGGTGCTTCAGGCAGCCTGATCCTAACGGCCACGGAGAACTTTATCACTTTCCTCGATGCGTTAAAGCTGAATATGGTGTCGAAGGATGCGCTCCACCCACTACTCTCCGAGGTGATCCAGTCCGTCAACAAGGTGACGGACGGGGACTTCGACAACCGGGGCAAAATCATTCAGTGGCTAATCACATTGAACCAGATGCGTGCGACAGAAGAACTGAGTGAGGACCAGGCGCGAGAGCTGTCCTTTGACATTGAACAAGCCTACCAAGGGTTCAAGTCGACGTTAGGTTGAATTAGACATGTCATACCGTTTAAAACGGTGGCTAGGGTGGGCTTCGGCGAAAGGCGTCTGGGATTGATCTTGAATAATTGTAGCTATATTGGTTCAGGTTCAAAAATTTGTATTCTGAAATTAAAACAACCTTCTGTCGAGTTGTAATTGATCTACTGCAGAATCAGGCACTGCTCTGGGCCTTATCTTTGGGTCCAGAGCGGATCCGACCCGCGGAACGTCGTGATCCGCCCTTTCCTTTTCGGGCAATCACGACTTTTTTTTTGTGCATCGAGAACCGCCCACCTGTTTTGCCACAGGCAAGGCAGATATAAGAAGAGAAAGGCTCTCATCCCCCTTTGTGTTGGTCTAGACCCGCTATAGTCAAACTCCATTGTTCATCAGACCGCTACAATGATCAGCGCGGACCTCGACGAGCCTCTCCACGGTATGTGTCCCCAGTTTCCCCGAACTGATAGGAGCGATGGTGGGCTGATAAGCGTTTCAGTGTTCGACCTGCCTCAAATCCATACTAAACCGTCTGGAACCGAACTTCTACGAGCTCTTGATATCTTAGCGATCAAACCAAAAAGTTTCGCTTCAAGTAGCCATGAAGCGGTGAAGGCTCCAACTGTTCATCCGACCGGAGTACCGCGCTATTTGACGTCTATCATCTCGAGCCCCCTTTCATGGCTAGATACCGATGAGCTTCGGGAAGCTGTTTGGGATGCTGCTGCTGCTCGACTCAGCGAGCGCTCTGGGCGAGCCGGTATGAGCAATATAATTGTAGTTGACTGTTTCCAGGAGTTTAGTGTTGTCTAACTTGGGGGTCTTCCAATAGCGATGCCTGCCATGTCCCGTGTCTTCACAATTCCCAGTCCGTCGGGTGAAGAGCTGACCCTGACCCTGCACGAACCATCCTTGACTGCCGACAACCTAGGGATGAAAACCTGGGTATCCTCGTACCTTCTCTCCCAACGACTCCACTCTCTCCTCGAATCAACTCCGCAACTCGTCCCATCTGAGACGACGATCCCCACCCCAAAGACAGATCGCACACTTCGGGCCCTAGAGCTAGGCGCTGGAACGGGACTTGTGGGCCTTTCCTTTGCGGCCATCCGCGGACAGTCGGCTTCGATTCATCTTACAGACCTCCCCGATATTGTTCCTAACCTCGCCCACAATACCGCCCTGAATGTGGAGCTACTTACCAACACGGCCGCGACTGTCACGACTGGCGTGCTGGACTGGTCCGTTGCGCCCGAGCTTCTCCCTACTCAAGAGAAACAATACGACCTGATCCTGGCGGCCGACCCCCTGTATTCCCCCAAGCATCCCAAATGGCTCGTGCAGACCATCGGACACTGGTTGAGCCGCGGCCTTGATGCACGCGTGGTGACCGAAATGCCTCTGCGAGATGCATACTTGCCGCAGGTCCAAGAGTTCCGTGAGCGCATGGGGCAGCTTGGTCTAGAGGCGGTTCATGAGGGAGAGGAGATAGGGTACGATGACTGGGAGTCGGCAGATGGAGGAGCGCTGGCAGTTCGATGCTGGTGGTCCGTTTGGGGGTGGAGCGAGAAACTCTAGCCTGCCATGGCTCATAATTCCATTGGTCTGGTTTGCCAGATCATATCAACTGGGCTAGAACGATGTCACGAAAATCCACGATCAACGAGCGACGATAGAGAATAGATAGACTACATAGATGTCCCTGCGCAGCGATCGGTCGGCCCATCGTTAGTATAGAACATTACATGAGAGCTTTGCATGCACTGTCTATATTGTTATCAAGTTAGCATGAGAAATTGACAATAGAACAATGACAGCGATAGGATACCATCTGATCGTAACTTTTGTCGTTCATTGTTGAGTTCCACGGATGTAACTAAGCGTCCCTCTGTATCAGGCACGATACGACCAAATGCCCGCTCACGTGCCTAGACCTATGACGGCATTGTGTTCCTGAGCATTATCACAATAAATCAACTAGTATTCCTATCGCCACAGATCTATATTACCGTTTCTTTTTCTTTCTGTCTGTACATATAATATTATTGCAAATTCAAATATTGATTCCCTATATATAACCACCACAACTTCCAACTTGAAACAAACCCCAAAACACTCATATCCTAGATCAACATCTATCTCACTCTAGTCAACCCACCAAAATGGTCATCGGCCTATTGACAATAGCCGCAATTCCCACCGTAACAGGTGTTGCGCTAGGCGTAAGCGAACAGCGCAAAGCAAACGAGCGCAAAAACGACGAGAGGCGCATGGCCAAATTCCTCATCGACGTGGAAACCAACGGCGAAACCCAAGAAGACAGCGAAGTATGCGGGAAGCGGTTCGTATTAAGGAATAACAAGGTATGCGGGGCTCCCCATCACTGCATTTGTTTCGTGCGCGCGCGCATGCATATGGCTGATCTGGAAATCACGTTTTCGTGTAGGTTTATCTCGATGATCCGAATCCTTCGAAGCGTAAGCTTCCGTCGCATACGGTGACTTCGTTTTACATTGAGTATCCGGAGCTGGAGGAGACGAAACATTTGAAGCGGGGGTTGGGGCTTGTTACTACGATTTCGGATAATCCGCCTATGCTGGGGTGGATTTATGTGGATAAGGATACGCATGAGTTGAAGTATGGGAACCGCACGGCGAGTGTTGAACATGTTGTTGGGCCGTGGGATTGGACGGAGGATGAGACGACGATAACGCTGGAGGAGAGTCCGGATTTTTATGCGGTGCAGGAGGAGGATGGGGACTGGGCGGTTTATTTTGATCGCGATGGGGATGAGTTGGAGTATGTTCTGGAGGAACAGGACAAATTGGATAATGCGTTTGCGCCTATCGCTTTGAAGCGGAAGCTGATTGAACAGCTTTTACAACAAGCCCAAGCCCAGCAAGCTAAGAAAAATGATAACTCGTGATTGGTATCCATTGTTTGGAAGGGGAATCGTAATTTCATTTGTGTACAGAGTATTATGCATAAGATTTTTGGCACTTTTTTTTTACTCTTGAATGCCGCCCCAGCCGTCGTCGCCGCTATCAGACTCCGCCCCCGATTTGGATGGTCCCTGGAGCTTCCTGTTACGGCTCGCTGCGATTGCGCCCTTCTTTTTGTTTTCCATGCGTCGCTCGAAGCCGCTCTTCGTGCTGATTCTTGTTTTCCGCTGCTGCTTGTCATCTGCCACGCCCTTGAGATTCGTTTGTCTGGCTTTGACGCCGTGTTTCTTCAGCTCTTTCTTGTCCTTCTTGCTGAGGTCGGGGAGAGAGTCTAGAAGCCATTTCTGGACTGACTTTTCGCCCTCCGTTCCCCGTAACTTCTCACTAACGTCGATAATGTTGGCAATGCTCTTCACGTAAGGAATATCTTCCTTCGTGTAGTATGTCACTGCGATACCACCTTCACGACCGGCCCGGCCCGTGCGCCCAACTCTGTGAACATAGACAGCCGCTGAGTTCGGAATATCGTAGTTGACAACACCGTTGATGCCGCGGAAGTCGATACCACGAGCCAGAAGATCAGTTGTAACGAGGATCCAGATCTCGCCCTTGCGGAAGTTCTTCATAATCTCCGAGCGCTGGCCGTCCGAAAGATCGGAGTGGAGGACAGCGATACGCGATGAGCCACCGGCTTCTGGAGGGATATCGTAGCGCAATTCTGAATGGAGTGCCACGGCTCTAGGAATAGTTTGGGTAAAGATCAGGAACGGCGGACGAAGGCGAATATCTGATGCTGCCGCCGCTGCGGGATGGAGGAGTTGTCTTAGACCGAGTAGTTTTCCTTGTTCTGTTGCAGCGTAGACCAACTTATGCTGGATATTTGGAATGGCAGAGTCCTTCAATCCAACGACGAGGCGATACAATGGGTAAGACTTTGTGAGACTTGAAGCATCTTTGCGCTCCTTGATTGTGGACTTGGCGAGGTCTTCAATGCTCGAACCCATGGTAGCTGACCATAGACTTGCTCGAAGCTCAGGGTGTGTGCAGGCGCGCCAGATATCAAGGGTTTGCTCGCGGAACAAGGGATCCAAGAGAACATCTGCCTCATCAAGGACAATATTCCTCACCAAGGGCAATGTAGACATAGGCTTTGTTTTGTTTGCAGAGAGTGCATTGACCAGTTGCAAAGGAGTCGTTACGAGAATGTCGCTCTTAGTGACAGGGGCCTTGGCCTTGCTCTTCTTCTCGGTAGTCTTTTCGTCGTCCTCTGACTCGGAAGATTCGGAGCTGCCCTCGTCCAAAATGTCCTCGTCACCGTCCACACGCTCCACCACCTGCATGCCCTTCTTCATTAACGTGATCTTAACACCAGTTCCCGAGACCAACTTTCTCCCCTCGTTAACAATCTGACTAGCTAGCTCCTTAGTCGGCGCAACAATGACCGCAAAAATGCCTCGCTCCTCTTGCTGCTCATGATGGTGGCGCACAATCTTATTGATAACCGGAATCAAGAACGAAAGGGTCTTTCCACTTCCCGTAGGCGCAACGACCAAAAGATCCGGCTCAACCGGCTCATCTGTCTTGGACTGGACAATCGTCCGATCACCCAACAACAAAGGCAGAGTCCCCAACTGCACTTCCGTAGGCACCGTAAAGCCCTGTTCGGCGATATTCTCCGCCAGGCGGCGCGAGATCTTGTGCTGTGTGCGCAACTCCTTGAAAGAAACAAGAGGCCGCGGGAATAACCGCCGAGCCTTCTTCTGCTCCTTTTTAGTGAGAGTCTGAGCAGCCTCTTCTTTCTGCTTTCTCTTCTTCTTTTTCTTCTTCGGTTCCTCTTCACCCTGCGCCTGCACAGGTTGGATTTCCTCAAGCTCGCGCATGTCCGTCACTTTGATCTTGTGAGAATTCAATATCGTCCGGCGTTGCACTTCATCCATTTCGTCTTCGTCTTCCGAGCCAGATCCGCGTTCTTCATCCGAAGGCGCCGCTTCGGTCTTCACAACCTTCTTTGAAGATCCCTTATTAGAGCTGAAGAAGTCCAGATTGGGCTCACGTTCCTCTGGCTCATCCGCCGCAGAACCCCTCTTTCTCTTCTTGCCATTTTTTTGTTCTTCCAGTAGCTTCTCAGCTTCGGAATTACGAAACAGCTGCGGGTTCTCCGCCTTGCCCGTCGAGGGAAGTGATGCTGAAGACGGGCTGGGACCGGCCTTGAATTTGGTCGACCGGGTCAACAGCTTGAAAGCATCCATCGCTGTAACTGGCAGCTATGTCGCCCCGTGTTGAAAGAAAGGTGCTATGAGAATAGCTGCGACGGGTTTACAAGCTATAGAGGTGTGGTGGTGGTTGGATACGCGGTATAAAAAAAAAAGTTGGAAAGCAGAAATTCTTTCCCGCACGGGCCAATCAGCGTTGTGTTTCTCCATCTGTTACGGTACCGTACCTTAAACCGGACTCCACAAAAAAGCTGCTAGCATTAAATTGATTTGATTCCAGGGCCCGTTCTAGAAATTTCACTATGGTGGAGGGAGGTACCTACCCTTGCTTCGGAGCGGTATTTTTATTATGTATTGCATTCTAGAGGTTTGCAATTGTTACACCCTTGTCATTGATGCTGGCTACGTAGATATCAGTAGGACTAGGAGATAGTAACGAATGATCAATTCAAACGCACGTCTAACACATAATTGACGGACATCTCTATACGACTTCCACTTTTGACACAGGTAGAATAGGAAAAGAACAAGAAGAGCAACAGTTGACATGTATATCGAAAGTGAAGCATCCAAGGGAGAAGAGGGAATCCTCCAAAAGTGCGTGATTTACCTCAGACAACAGTTAAATTCCATCGTCTATCATACAATAGTACAGAACGCAGTGATAAAAGGAAATATAAAAAAGACAGGCCATGCATTAGTGCTTGCGGGTGATCTAGTGGTCTCCGTGGTGCTCAGGGTGGCCCCTGTAGCCGACAATGTTCATTCTACCGATCATCTCACCGACGGTGAAGAATCCGATAACCTCCGCGAGAGTAACACCGGCCAGGGCGATTTCCTTCTTGTTGGCATTGCGGACACGGGCGGCGATGTCTCCCGGCGACACGAAGTTGGCGTTCTTAAGGGCGGCAGGGCTGCGGAAAGCGTTGAGCAGAGGCTGGTAGAAGGACTGGAAGGTAGCCAGGTTGCTGCGGGATGTTAGTCAATGCCGGGTACTCTGTCGGTCATATGGAAGCGCTTACGGAGGAGTCATGTTCTGTCCACGGAAAACGAGCTTGGCGAGTTCAAGGCCGACCTTGCCGTAGTAGAGGGTGGGGGGTATCATAGCTGTTTCATCCCAGTATAGTTAGCGATGCTGATACACATATCGGCGGAGGTTGAAGTGGCTGGCGCGCGCCCCAACGCAGGAGTCGTGGTAGCAATGGCAGTGATGACCACGGCTCCCACAGCTGGCAGGGAAGAGCGAGTTTTTAAAAGACGGAGACATTGGAGATCTTCTTACAATCGACGAAAGCGATGACTTTTCCGGTCCTTCCACCAACCTTCCTCAAAGCACTGCCGACGCCCTGAGCGGCATTCGAAAGAGCGGGGCCAGCGGTCGATGTGACACGAGAGAGACCCTCAGACGCCTTGGAGGCAGCAGAGGATGCAGCCTCACCAGCCTTCTGAGCAGTCTCCGAGGTGGAAGAGGCGTATCTGACAGCGGTCCTCCGGGTCAGGAACTGCGATTGCCGAAGAACGGCACGGGACGCCGTAGCGGGCATCTTGGAGACCACAAAAAAGAAAAAGACTGTAAAAGGAGAGAAAGACTTTTAAAAGTGGCAGAGGGAGGACGAAGGAGTCCAATGGCGGTGGGGTCAAGAGCCGGAGATACTGGATCGTCGCGCAATTGCAGGACCAGAATCTGAGATTTGAGGCTCGGGAAGTTCAGGGAAAACGCTCTCCCCATTGGGTCACGTGCACAACGGCACTGTTGACATGCCATCCAGCGGGCCGACCATGAGCAATAGCGCATACTCCCAAAGTCAACAGTCCATGAACTACTAGGCGACCAACAGCAGCATTCGGCATTATTTTTCAATGACTACTAGGCACGAATCTTCTGTCATCCCATCACACATTTTTCAAGAGAACTCAATTGAGTACTTCATCAATTGTTAGCTACTTGCTTGATTACTCTGATCCTAAGCAAGCCATTATGAAAATACGGCTAATGTCTAATTCGGCATTGATCTACGCGACGTTTTTCTGATGACAATGAAATGCGCCTATTTGATATCTCCTCAGATGACGAAAAACTGCATCACTTTCTGGAAGGGTAGGGAGTCCTTAGAAATTCACGGTCAGAGAGCCAAGCGCAGCCTGATGGGGATGAACTCGCTCAGGCAGTAACTCTATGGAAGCAGGCAAGCATCACACAAACTGCGCGCAATATTTATATTTCCCTCGGGCCTACGATCCACGAGTGCAGGCTTTTGCTGAGATCTAATATCAACAGTTAATGAACCAGCGCATTGGGTCTCCAAATACTGAAAAGTATGTTGTTTAGAGCTCTCGGAGGTTTAAAATTCTGGAGAGTTCATCAAAGCCATAATTACGATAGTATGGCTACACCAAAATCTCCGAGGGCATACGAAATACTGGGCCGGGCCCGCGATAGAGCGGACTAGTTGTTTAAGAGATTGGCGAGCCTTATGTATGTGTATATATAAGACTTGATTAACCTCGTGGGCTCCTCCTGAATGGCCTTGGACCATTGGACAAACAATGCTCAAACTCTAGTATACGAAGTTTTGAGACCAAAACGAAAGAGCGCAGGATATGAAACACTTTATACGCTCATGATATCGGCAAAACTCTGATCAGGTGCTTAGCGTGAGTGACATTGCTGACACGCTATCTACAGGACTCTATAGCGAGGTCCTAAGGGGTTTCTCGCGGGAGATTGGTCCCATACTTGAGTTAGCTTCATTTGTGGTACGAGGATGCATTAAGCTTTTCTGCTAGAACTTCTCTAGAAGTTCTTAGAGTAAGAGAGGCTTCTGGCGAGTGGACTGACAAAACTGCTGGCCAATCGCAGCGAGTCGGCATCATATATGGCATCTTTAAGAATGCCTTAGGTAACACTATTGGCGATGTCAAATCGCAATGCGTTTGTTCAATTATCATTCGTGACGCAGGAAAGTCATAGAAGAATAGCACGTTAATCAAAGCCGACTCAGAGAAGCCATGTGCCAAATCAACTGCGAGGATACCCTACAAAGCCATATAATTCAGAGAACCGATTCGATGAGTGGCTCTTGAGACACAATCCCAAACTATGGCGCTTTTCGGAAATTCAATGTTATTGAATTTTACAAGCCCTCTTTGTGATCTGCTGTCCTCGAATAGTTATATTGTTGTAGAACACTATCGCTATTTATAAATAGCTGTCGGACGGAGAAGATGTTCGATATGTAGCAGCTCCAAATCAATCCGAGACAGGTCGAATCAGATGACATTTCGGAAGACCGAGTAACGGCTCACAGTGAAACCGATAGGAAGAATTAATCCGTCCTATGGCTGTCCAAAACTTCAGGATCGGAGAGGGATTGAGAGTTGCCGAGTGAACCCGTGAGCATGTCGGGATGGATAACAAGAGCATCGAACGGCCTTCTGGATTCTCCACCAAAGAAGGCGACGTTTCCACCGGAGAATTTCCCCTCTGGGAAAATCCCACTGAACTATGGTTCTGGCCCAGGCACCAAAACCAATGAATGCTACATGATTTGTTAGACAAAAAAAAATGATAATGCTTGTGGATTCAGGTTTTCTTATTCATTTTTCTTGTGGAGGCGCAAGATGTCGAAAATTCGCGTTTAGTGGTCGTTCATTGCTCAAAAATGGCTAAAATCCCTATTTAACCGAGAGAACCCTATGTTATTCTGCAGCAGATCAGTTTCAGATAGAGCTAGATAACTAGGTTATCAGTTTTGAAATAGCATCTTCCATTCTCTGACGGGCTTTCGATTTGGTGGATATATTATCAACTCATTGAACAAGATGGCATTCGTTCTAGAAGAATTTCAATCAACCATCATGATGCTCGGACATTTAGTTAACAACAAATAGAACCATTCATAGCCTATTCGCCATCATCTTTACTGGTAGAGAATCTCTCCAAGAGATACTTTGTATGCGCAACCATTTCCCATTTCATTAATGGCCAGGGTTCGCGAAGCCGCTCCTGGTTCCTATAGTTTCCTAAAGCATCAGTAGGTGTCTGCGATAGAAAGGCGGCCAAAGATATTCCGCTCAAAGCGCCGGTCATACTGAGGCTATACCATCCAGATATGGTAATGGGTCAATTCTCCGGAGACTCAGCGAGCACCATGACTTCCAATGGCGACCAATGGTGATGCCCCAGAAGTGACCCCGCGGGCGCGGGGCACCGGCTAAATAAAATCTGGGCCAGTGATGGGTGCCACGATGCCTCCACTCCGTCCCGCAGGAAGAGGGAGCAGTAGTATCGGCTTGATGGTTGACCGTCTTTCATGCGCAATCAGGAGCCTCAGTGACTTTGCGAGCTGGGTCTGATTGAAAATATTTTCAATGCTCCTTTTCACTTTCCCCATCTTGGAGGGGTAGCTCCGTCGGGCAGCTATTAAAGCTTTGGCTCCCCTAATCCTCTTGCCTGTCTTTCTTGCTGCATTCCCTCACTCCTCTCGATCCTCCTACCGTCAGTACCCAGACCTCCTTCCCTGCACATCATGGCTACCGCAACTGTCCTCGAGAAGGCCAACATTGGTGTTTACACCAACACCAACCACGACTTGTGGGTCGCCGAATCAAAACCGACACTTGAGGAGGTGAAGAGTGGCGAGAGCTTGAAGCCCGGTGAGGTCACAGTTCAGGTTCGCAGTACTGGAATTTGCGGGTATGCGCTTTTGTTCCCTAGCGACATGTTCTCAAACTGACGATTGGTGCTCACAATAGATCCGACGTGCATTTCTGGCATGCCGGCTGCATTGGTCCCATGATTGTCACGGGAGACCACATCCTGGGTCACGAGTCGGCCGGTGAAGTGATCGCAGTTGCCCCCGATGTCACCCATCTCAAGCCAGGCGATCGTGTCGCCGTCGAGCCCAACATTCCCTGCCACGCTTGCGAACCTTGCTTGACTGGACGTTACAACGGTTGTGACAAGGTACTTTTCCTGTCCACTCCTCCCGTAGACGGTTTGCTGCGGCGCTATGTCAACCACCCAGCTGTCTGGTGCCACAAGATCGGCGATATGAGCTATGAAGATGGTGCTCTGTTGGAACCCCTCAGTGTGTCTCTGGCTGCAATTGAGCGAAGCGGGCTTCGCTTGGGCGACCCTGTTCTTGTCACCGGTGCTGGTCCCATCGGTTTGATCACTCTCCTTAGTGCCCGCGCCGCGGGCGCAACACCCATTGTCATCACCGATATCGACGAGGGAAGACTAGCATTCGCCAAGTCGTTGGTTCCCGACGTTATCACCTACAAGGTGCAGACCAATCTGTCCGCCGAGGATAACGCTCAGGGCATTATCGATGCTTTCAACGATGGCCAGGGCTCCGCCCCTGATGCTCTGAAGCCTAAGCTAGCACTGGAGTGCACTGGTGTCGAGAGCAGTGTCGCATCCGCCATTTGGAGCGTCAAGTTCGGCGGCAAGGTCTTCGTGATCGGCGTGGGCAAGAACGAGATGAAGATTCCGTTCATGCGCCTGAGTACCCAAGAGATCGACCTTCAGTACCAGTACCGCTACTGCAACACCTGGCCCCGCGCCATTCGCCTCGTGAGGAACGGTGTCATCAGCCTGAAGAAGCTTGTTACACATCGCTTCCTCTTGGAGGACGCTCTCAAGGCCTTCGAAACTGCTGCAGACCCCAAGACGGGAGCCATCAAGGTCCAGATCATGAGCAACGAGGAGGATGTGAAGGCCGCTTCAGCTTGAATCAATCACTGCTGAGGTGGACTTCCCTGGTGTTAAAGGTAATCAGTCACGTTTTATACCTTTTGTGTTTTTTTTTTCTGGTATCATTTTCTGCAATGATGAGTCATGTAATGTTATGATGATCGGTTTAGATATATTGCTTTGAACTATAGACATTCTAGAAGAATTCTATTTCTTAAACTTCTCAATATCGGCTTGTGTCTTTTCTAGGCTTGGATTGAGATAATGTTGATGCGTTGATGGTATCTCAATTTTCTGTAGCATATCTGAATATGGGGCTGTAAAGGCTGCTTTTATATGCTTGCCAATCAAGGACCTTGGGGGAGACTCAGGCCTCAATGGCAGTACATGATTGAATGTAAAACATAGCATTTCGATCTAGGTTCAGTTATGGTTCCAATAACCCATCGACCTTCACCACCAAAGTACTGCCATTTGCCGAAGGCATGATATACTCATACTGCTAAGCATTTCATCCCATGATCTCAGCAAGGGTGTCACGGGAGAAGCCATACTGGAACAACTCCGTGTCCTCCCTAGGGCAACGGGTAAAAGACTCCCCAAGCAACAAAGCCCTCGCCGATGAAGGCTAGTGAAACCGGACTACCTATTACCTTTAGATACACGAAAAGAAAGCAAAGAATCAGATGCCGAAATCACTCACATCCTTCCCAGATATGGTATTTACCCCCAACCCGTCCCAGTCTCGCCCCATGCATGTTCGGATATGCAAGCCATTGCATATAGTCGTTGGCTTGCAAGAGCTTGAACACACATACCATGTGGGCCCTTTACATGAGTGGTACTCCACCTGGACATGCATCGGTGCCCCTTAAAAAGGCTCAGACTGCCCGAGAAACCATAGAAAGTTATGGAAACATGGACCATTGGGGGTCCCATCTTCTGATTAAACACTAACTCTGATATCCACATAGTATACATGAAACTAACCGAGCCACTCGGCCCGACCCCATAGTTCCCGGAGTAGTCGTAAACCACTGATAGTGATGGAGCCTTCATGTCAATAGCCGAGTGTCCAGAGATGCGTCCAGTTTACTCACTGTCTGCTCGGCCACATAGATTTTGATCTGTGACCGACCTGGGTCAATCATGCCAGTGGATTAGGAGCTTGCTGCCTAAAGTATACCAACCGGCAAGACATCTGCATTGCACCCGTAGCAGTATTCAAACGACTTAAAAAAGAAATGGCAGTTAATCTAGCCTCGTCCTCCCCAGAGAAACAAACACGTTAATAATAGAGAATAGATCATGATGTATATATATATCAGAAGATAGGAAACCACCTCCAAAATTAAATCCCAAAAGTAAAAGTACTAGACAGACTAATAGATCTACCACCATCCAACCACCGATATATCGGATAGTATAGTATAAACACATTAACAAAAATCAAAGATGCATCTCAACAATAGGCCCCTCATACACATTCCTCGCCCTTAGGACATAATACACAAGACTCAAAATAATAACCCCCACCGTGCCAACCACACTAAAGTTCATCGTATCCACCGTGACCGTATGCTGCGGCGGCCAGAAACTAAAGAAGACTGCGATCGTCATATATATAAGCGCGAAGGTATTGACTAGGATACCCCAAATACCGGGTAGATGGAAGGGCCCCCAGACGAGCTTTGCGCCGGCTGTGTTGACGATGGCGTCCTCGCTGCTCTTGGAGCTGCTGATGCCGCCTGTGCAGCGTCTGTAGAGGAGGAGGCTGGCGACGACCATGTAGGAGAGGTAGAGGCCGGAGATGGACATGGAGACGAGGTCGTTGAAGGCGACCGAGGAGCCGATGTTGATTAGGGCTAATAGACAGGCGACTATCGTTGTGAGGCCGACGGAGTAAATCGGGATGGCGGATTCGGGGGTCACCTAGATGTAGGTTAGTGATCGATTGTTTGTATAGTAGGAAGGGGGCTTGAAGGCGGAGTACGTGGGGGAGGATCGGGGGTTGTGATGTATGTACATACCTTGCTCCATAAGCGCCAGCCGGGGATTCCGCGATCTCTCGCAAAAGACCAAAATTGCCGTGATGTGGAGGCCAACATGCCGACCGATGTGCAAATTCCCATGGTCGTGATGATGGAGCCCATGGTTGCTGTGCCGGCCACAGACTGCGTCGCTTGGAGGAAAATTGCCATGAATGGGTAACCAGTTGGAGACTCGAGGGCTGCCTCGATATCTCCCAGGCAGAACAACATGGCGATTAGCATGCTGAAACCCAACGTTCCGTTGATGAGAACACTAAGCATGATAGATCGTGGGACAGCAACTGGCGCGTTTGTGATTTCTTCGGACATCTGCAGATAGGAGTCAGCATCTGTTCTCACCTGCAGCTGAAACTAAGAATCGTACATGAACAGCAGCGTCACCCCCTGCAAATGCAAACACGCAACCGACGAGACCGACAAAGAATGACAAGCCCTGCGTGGGCCATTCGCCCAGGTTCAGGAAGTGGGTGAACACCTCCTGCGCACTCGAGTGATCCGCCATGTATGTTAGCGGGATAAGAATGGCGAAGAAACCGAGAATGTGGAGGATGAGGATCAGGCCCTCAAAACGGGGCAGCAGGTTTCCTCCTACACTATTGATCCCCACGGAGAAAACAGCGACAGCCCAAAAAAGGAGAGTCCCATGCCAGTTCTCGGGCTCATAACTAGAGTTTGTGAGGACGATAAGGCCTTGGATGAGCGTTCCAGAAAGAAAGCACGAAGTTGCAAAAGTCGCTTGCCATCCGATGACAGTGAGCCAGCCTTGGTTGCAGGGTAAGAGTAGGAACGAATAGTTCTTGTCGCAGGTCTGACGAAGTGCTCACCTGTTAGATAGCTGAAGAGCTTCATCGCAGATGGAGGCGCCAGCATAGAGCACCAATGATACTGGCCGCCGGATGTTGGAGCCCTAGGAAAATGTCATTATAGAATCCATTATACCACGATAGGGTGTTTCATACATTGATGCCAGCTCTGATAAAACCACAAAGGTCGCTGCAACGCCGGCCCAAACGAAGATAAAACCATACACGGCTCCTGCTGGGCCTCCACTGGAACACTTCTATTAATATCTCACGGAACAAATGAATCGCGGGGTTGACTCCATACTTTTGAAACGCTTGCAAGAATAGTCTGCTCATATATCAGTAAGATTGAACACGCCAAATATTCCAATCCATCGATGTAAAGTACATACACGACAATGCCTTCCCACGTGATGAGGATCGTGCAGCTAAACCCCAACATTGACATCAAGCCGAAATTCCGCTAATGACGATAAGCAAGGGACAGAAAGCATAGACAGTTGTATAGCAGAGGTAGTACCTTCAAGACAGGGCGCTTGCCCAAGCGTATCAAATTGACATCATCTGTCTCTTTACTCAAAGGGCGGCCTTCTAACTCGTGTGGAGCGGCAGGCGCCATTTGCTTGAGCTCATGGGAGGCCATGGTGAAGCAAATGGCTCTGGAAAGAATGGAACGGAAGAGCCTGAGGGGCAAATCTGTCAAAGCAGTTGTTGTAGATATCAAGAACCCCGACTCCCAGCCTTTGAGAAAAAGAAAAGAAAGTGCGGGTATCTGGCCATGTTTAGGACGGAATGTGGAATGTTTAATCGCAATCCCTGTATATGCAAGCCACTCGGTAATCACTTGGCCGTGAGCTGCAAGACAAATGAAAATACTTAGTCCAGGGACTAGCCCGACAATTCTCGTATAACACTCTCTGTTGCATAGGGGGCCAATTAATTCCAGACCTCTTTAGATTCCCTGACTGCCCGTGGCCATAACTGGTTCTATTAATTTGTCAACGAATCGACCCTTGTAGGGGCTAGCCCTAAGACGTCTGGCGATGTCTCTGCATCGTAGCATCCGCGGAGGGTTGGCCTCCCCGAACACTACCTCAGACGGACTCAGGTCTGTGTTGAACACGTACTAATATCTAATAGGACTAAACTGATGCTCTGTCACATGAGGCTGTATATCACTCGCGGTTGTACCCCTGCCGCCCCACAACGAACAATTCGCGATCAACCCAAACAGCACGTCCCGTTGTACCGCTAAAATCCTGAACACGCCCCTAAGATATTTAGTTTGTTGAGCTAGATTCGAGAATGCCAAGGACTCCCGCCCGGCTCCCATCGGTGGAATTAGTATGTATCCCAATATAAGTGGAAAACCTTGTGGGACTGACCCTGGATCTTGTATCCTACGACTCCTGCCATTGGGCAAAACCCACGTCCACAAAGAGAAATAGTGTATGGAGTGGAAAGACATTTAATATACTCCGGAGTAGTATTCATGTCATCCAATATTTACCGTGACATTAAAAGAAAACTAAAATGCGACCGCATCACTTGGCATTCTCGGCGAAACTACGCCGTACTTCGGTCACAGTCCAAGTCCTAGTCTCTCGGATTATGTGCGTCTGGCTCGACTGACTTTCTCCATCCCAGCCCAGCGATGGCGTCGAGCTAGTTATAGTAGCCTGGTGGGTGTCCTGTATCGGTAGGGGGACAAGCTCATGCACATCGCTGCGAACCGTGCCTCGTCGACGTGAAGCAGAGTATGAGCCGTATCCCTTTTGCGAGTGACCGTAACTTGTCAGTCCACCAAGGCGCATCCCCGTTGAGCGCAGACTGTCGAGAAATGGTTTGAATTGGGGCGAGCAGGCCGTGACAATGCTTAAAGACTGAACTAGCTGCGTGGATATCGCCACGGGCCAAGTCTCATGGGATGGGTCGCGCGAATCGACGGTTTTACTAGCATAGACCAGCTGACAGATAATCATAATCATGACTCTGTAGATGAAGTTAGCAGAGGCTAAAGCGACGGAAGATGCCGGGACACGAACGCGACCCGAAGCATGAACACTCCGGCCAAGACGGCCTTTTTCTTAAGATGCGTCTGAATGCGTACAATCACTAGCATTGCCTGTATCATCATACCACATTCTGACAAGATATTCGTGCTGCCAAGATAATTCCACCAGACATTCTGTTGACCCGTCAGTCATTTCTCCGTATTCAGAAATGGACATCACCCACAATGTTAAAGCATTTCCCATGCAGATAATCCCAAGTTCGAGGTGGTTTGCATTGGAAAGCTGAGGTTATGAGGCCAATCACCCCCCATACAAGAGTAGACATTTTCAGGCCAACCGCGATGCGGTGGTCTGTAGAAGCAGGCGTCAAGTTATCGATAAAGCTGATCAGAGCGAGTTTAGAGAAACACATGCTGAGGATGAAGAGGATATTTGCTGAGTATTGCGACTAGTCGTCGTGAGTACAGCGTCCGAGGGAGATGCGTGTCTTGCTCACCTTCATCATTGCTTCAATGCTAGAACTACTCAAACTCTCATAATGCTCCCCATACCCGTTGGCAGTCGCCATCGACACGGCGATGGATTGCGCAGCGCAGAGTACCTGGTGTGAATCAGTACCCATGTCCCCATAACATGCTCCACCACGTTTCCATGTCAAACTATACCAATGAAGCGATACTGAAGTAATCATCTTCAGTGAACTTGCGAAAGATCCAGTATTTGGTCCCCAGTCGAGTGATTACGCTCAAAGTTGCCGTCACTAGTAGAAACCAGGTCAAGACATTGACCGCTGGCGTCCAGCTGTCCGGCGAAAACTGGGCCATTGCATGCAGAGTGATAGGGGCGATACTGGAGTCCCCATGTGGAATGCGGATGTAGGCTTATTTGGACTATTCCTTGTGTTTCTGTACATGACAAGCAAACAGCGAAGAAGGCAAAATTATTATCATTACGAAATAACTCGGTTTAGCCACGGTGTATGAATTTTTCATTGGCAGTGGTTGGAAACGGAGATTATAAGCCGCGTACTGGCTGCGATCTACTACTGTGGTGCCCCTAGGGCATGTTAGAACCGTTCTTCGAGGGTGGGAAATTAAACGGCCGATTGAATATTAATATTAATATGGAAGTAATATAATTCGAAGGGGCCAAGAAGAGCAAAGAACACAGAAATATTCCGTACTCGCTCCAACCCCGGCCAACTATTGGACTACGGATTTCTCTCATTAGCACCTGACACGGTTTGAGGTAGTGAAACCCTAAATGGCCTGATGGGTCCAGGCTACACTACGCCCCTAATGTAACCCTTGAATTTCTTGATCCGGTCGATTCACCTCGTGGCCGCTCATGTTAAGTGTTGGAAGGATCTTGTCTCGACTACTCCGTACTATATGATCGCTTGTAACCCAGACTTCTGAAACCAAGTCGAGTTTTTGGGATTACAGGAGCAACAGAATGCATCAACAACCAACATCGGCATATCTTACTACAAATCTATCAATATCAGCATGAGGAACTTTCAGTCGACACGGGTTTGGAGCGTGGAGTTATTGGGAGTCTGACCCGTCTCTACTAGCACTGCTATAATTTCAGTGAAACTTTCTCCGTACATTAGACACTACTGTGCATTACGATCATCTTTGCAGATCTGTGATCTACGCTTTAACATTACCCTGGCTTCAGGGCTTCAAGGGACTCTGTCTTGTCTGATTAGGACACGGGATGAATGGGCTTCGAAGAAAATACGTATTCGCTAATATATGTAAATTTATAAAATCATGCTCCCTTTCCTCCAGTTTTACCTGGATTACAATATGCTTCTGGTGCTCAGGTTCACAAGTTATTATCAAAGTATCTCTCGCATTGTTCTTTAATCCACTGTGATCGGTTTCGAAAATCGGATGGGAGTTTGACACCATCTTCACAGATGTAGGCGTCTATCAATGTAGGAGGGACCCATTCGAAGTAAACATTCGGTACGTTGACTGTGACTTGTCGACCTTTCCTTTGAATTTTCTGTTCAATGACACTGAGTCCTTTTACAGTCTCGCTCTGCTGCCAGGCGTCCACAACTTCCGAGGACTCATTGTTTTCCATGGTATGTGCTTCTGTATCACAGCTCTGCATGGCGACTTTATCGAGTTCACTCACCACGATAATGTCTGCCGAGGGTGAGACATGCCGCACGCTTAGAGCTGCTGGCAAAGATCCAGTTTTATTACTAACTGACCCATCAGCAGCAATGCGATCTGCTGCAAGCAGAAGAAAATCGACATTTTGAGCTGCGAGGGCAACCGAAGCGTCGGTGAAAATAGATACATCGACTTTGGGGCTGTTCGGTTCCTTCTCAAGATGTTCTAGAATTGCAGATGCTAATGAAACGCCTTCGAATAAAGGTCGTGATTCCAAAACGCGGATTTCGACTGATTGGGCGCCGGAGATCCGTACTAACTGTGTAATGCATTCACGGATGGTACAACTCGCAGATAGGGTTATAATTGTCAAGTGCTTAGGTATACAACCAGTTCGGCTAATCTTAGACATCACGTATGACCCGAAGTTGTAGCTAAGGCGAAGCTTATATGAGCGTATCTTTTTCTGAACCCGGTCGAAGAGCTCGGAGACCTGCCGCTTGTCGCAGGTTTCCGCAGGACCCATAGTCAATAAAAGCGTCTCAATGTCCGTCAATGTCATCAACAGAAAGCTGAGAATGGCCGCGTCCATACTCTGACGCCCATTCTTCCAGAGATGCCAGGCTGTCATCCTGGCTTTCTGCCACCATGGGCCACTGAGAACGATGGGGTCGTCAAGGTGGGCTAAGACCGCCCGAAGGATGTTCACTGAAACGGCAGCTAATTTTCGTGCGCCGCTTTCATGGTCGTGTTGAAGCTGTTTCAAACCACTCGCCAACACCTTTCCCGGTGCTGCGCCAAGGTCAATCTCGAACCAAACCTTTCGCAAGCCCTGTCCGAAGTAGTGACTGTCCATCAAGTCATACACATTTGGCTCGTGGCTATTCCATCCACAAATACTTCGATCAAGACGTAAGCTATCTATGTCGGTGCTGAGACCTGACAATGTATTGAGATGGAATGCGAACGGGTAAAAGAGGCATCTCTGGCCGATAGATGATGTCTCTGAAAGAAAGCTCTTTCCATATCGAAGGACTGACAGTGAGGAGGGTGGTATGGTTGTCTGTTTTTTGATCGTCTTCCAAGCAGTGTCCATGGGACTCGAATTTTTATCTTCGATTACCCCCAGCAGGGGTTCTAGAGGATCACTGTAGCAATCTAGTCAGCGAAACTAATAGTATTTAAGAGTATATAGGGTTGTGGGGCGAACCATGGCAGTGGAACCCTATCGCTTTTCCGAACCTGGGCACTGTTTGGCTTTGGATTCTTCGGCAATTCTTGTTCTATATTGGCGTCTCGAAAGATGAAACATAGAACTGCCCGATGATATGGTGGTGCTGGTCGCGGGTGTTCTTTGGTCTGTAGGGACTTCAGCCGTGAAGGCTGTTGCGTAGCCGCTTCGAGCTCAACTGATGTGAAAACTGCCATCGAGAAAGGCACAAAGACAAGAACACATCGTAGGGTCGAGACAGCGACCCCTTTCGGTAATGTATAGGGGGAGTAAAAAAGGCATTTTCACCGACAATTCACAAAACACGTCATGTCATTGGGCAGCAAACTTTGGTAAACCCGCATACAATCAAATAGTACTCTCGATAGTTACCGTATCCTGATGCTGGCGGAAGCTGACTGGCTTGCCATGACGAGGCGGTATCCACGCTTCAGCTCCAGCCGCATTAGATCTTGATGCAGATCAAACTTACAGGTGGAGTGACCTGTCTTGGCTGGTATGAGGTTGTCAAGAGTGCCATGATAAGTGTTCAGAGTTTTGTCGAGCCATGTATCATGCGACAATAGAACCCATGAATAATACCTGGAGGATGATAGGAATATGTCTGGATAAGGACTCGGAGGGTGTGAACATACAGCAACGGGACTTTGTCGAACTGACTCGAACACCACAGTTCATGAGTGATGGGTCAGATCTCAGCGCTAAGCCTTCCCGGGCTTAGCATGCTGTCGATCGATTCTCTCATGAATTCATAGTGGTGATATCAGCCTCGAAACTTCAAGTTATCTTTAGGGGACGCCTTGAGACTTGTTGTCCTATAATATCAAGGATGGAAGGACAAGTAAAGGAGGACATTTTGCCACAGAATGGTTTAAAATCAGTTTCCGACTCCCCGGTAGCTTTGATTCCCAAACCCTGAAGACCAAAACACAACTACTAAAGCCATAAAAAAATTCTACAGAGTCAGAACAGTCACCTGATTGCACTTCATACAATATTTTGTATTTGCGATACAAGATTCTGGAATAATCTAGAGTGTAAACAGCACGTTGACAGTTTCGCAATATTGAACCGTCCGAGTGGAAACAACACAGCGGACCGCTTGGCTACTAAGGCGATAGGAACAGGAATAGATGTGAGAAAGAGGATAACTGTAGCTAGATCCTGCATATCACCTACGCGAGGGGTCAGTGTATGAATCATCGTCGACTGTCGCGCAACTAGCGGTGAGAATCGTAAATGGATTCCTGGAGCTTCATGAGGTACGGTAGCTGGCTGAAAAGCAGATATTAAGCCCCCGTTTTATTGATAGCCAGTTGGACTACGAGGAAAGTCAAGGACTGGACTACCGTGGACAGCTAGAAAAAGATATAGATGTTGTTCAGGCTTCGGTCGTCTTGATGGCGACTAATGATATCAATCCGAAGGATAAACTCTGACTAGTGCATCAAGATGTAACCCTGCAAGAGGACAGGCTGGGAGAGAACTGAGCTCCTCCACTCCGGCGTGGCCACGAGCTAACACCCCAAATATGTTGATGGCTACCGAGTCCAAAGACTTGTAAATACATCTCGTATTATAGAAGAACAGGTCTTTTCGTTAGCAGTCAATCAATGGCGGATGCTTCCGTCTTTCAGCTATTTAGCTGAGACTGGAGTCATTTATTCTGCAACTAATCAAAACAGGACTCGTCCTTTCATTAAAGGGCAAAGTGGAGCTCGAAAGATCCATGTAACTATTTGAATTACGTATTTTAGTTATACATACTCCATGTGGGGGTTATTTCCCCGAAAGTTTTATCTGACATAACTTTGTTGCGGAATTCAGCCTGAGAACTATACTCGACACTTGTATTGGTAGGTATGTGGGTCGACCGTGTGAAAATTACATACATTTAAATCGTTGCTTGACAATCAAGCATTGGCGAGCACGTTTGGAAAGTACCCTAGTATATTAGATGGCTGGAGATTAATCTGATTCAGTACAACATGAGGTTATTAAATCAAATTTTGTATTCAATTCGAAGTTTACTCCCGTCGGTCGATTTGGGTCGAGATCATTAATATCAAGTCTCGATATAAATACAAGACGGAGTGTACCTCTTGGGATGCGGGGAAAACGCGGGGGATGTCATTGTTGGGGTTGATTGGGATTATCCTGGCGTCCTACCTGACATTCTTTCATTGTGTTTCCTGGTCAAGGATCAACAAGCATGCCATGGTTACCCCAAGGTTGTCATTGCGTTCCATTTCCTGGGGAGAGACCCTCGCCGAGGGGTAATCTCTGATATTGGACTGAGATGGACAGGGTATCTCGTGCTACTCCAATGCGCCAGAATCTTGTTTCTGTCCTGAATTCCTGGCTTGCTTCTGTTCCGACCGATTCCCGAACCAATGTAAGCTTCGGTTCACCTCCTCTTTCCGATAACCGCGATGTAGTGGATGTGAGCAGTCATACAATAGCGCGCCACTTATGTCCATATTGGGCCAACGTGGAAAATGTAAGCGACGCATTTCGCGCACACCAACTGCCCTGCCCTGTCATTATAAAAAGCAGTCCCACTCCGCTCTCTCTGGACCCCGGACCCTTGCTGCACCACCTCAACCTTCAACGTTGCGATGTTGGGGTCTCTCTTCCTCCTTGCTCCCTTGGCCGGGGCTGCCGTGATTGGGTCACGAGCGGGCACCCAGCAGTGCCCTGGATACAAGGCATCCAATGTCCAGGAAAATGATCGGTCCTTGACGGCCGACTTGACCCTCGCAGGAAAACCCTGCAACACTTATGGCACAGACCTGCCAAACCTTAAGCTTCTGGTAGAGTACCAAACCGGTAGGAGCACCACCCTTGTTCGTCTGAAAACTCGACTACTAACATCAGTTTAGATGAGCGTCTTCATGTTAAGATATATGATGCCGATGAATGTGTGTACCAGGTGCCTGAAAAGGTGGTCCCTCGTGTAGACAGCGGTGATGGCTCTAGTCAAGACTCCGCACTCAGGTTTGAGTACGAGGAAGAGCCTTTTTCGTTTACCGTTAAAAGAGACGAGGAGGTATTGTTCGACAGCTCTGCGGAGAACCTTATCTTTCAGTCACAATATTTGAAGCTTCGTACCTGGCTCCCGGAGAACCCACATTTATATGGCCTTGGAGAGCATAGCGACTCCTTACGTCTTTCCACGACCAACTACACACGTACCTTCTGGAATCGCGACGCCTATGGTACTCCCGAAAATAGTAATCTGTACGGCACTCATCCTGTGTACTATGACCATCGTGGTGAATCCGGCACCCACGGTGTTTTCCTGCTGAACTCTAATGGGATGGACGTTTTCATCGACAAGACGGCAGACGGCAAGCAATATCTGGAGTATAATGCTCTGGGTGGCGTTTTTGACTTTTACTTCTTCACTGGCTCGAATCCAAAAGAAGCCAGTATAGAGTACTCTAAGATTGTTGGCCTTCCTGCTATGCAGAGTTACTGGACTTTTGGGGTATGCGATACCCTATCCGCACACTTGTTCTATGATATTCTCAAAGCTCTAGTGCATCGACTAACCTGTGATTAATAGTTGCATCAATGCCGATACGGCTACCGTGACGTCTATCAGGTTGCGGAGGTAGTCTATAACTATAGCAAGGCAGGCATCCCCCTAGAGACCATGTGGACAGACATCGACTACATGGACCGAAGGAGAGTTTTCTCTCTTGATCCAGACCGCTTTCCCCTAGAAAAGATGCGCGAGCTGGTCGGTTACCTTCATGACCATGATCAGCACTACATTGTTATGGTTGACCCTGCGGTTAGCGTGAGCGGTAAGCAATTATGATCCTTTATCAAGGAAAACATTGGTTACTTATTTCTTTTCAGACAACGGGGCCTTCAACAGGGGACTCGAGCAGGGTGTCTTCCTGAAGACTCAGAATGGCAGTTTATACAAAGGTATGGGACCACAACTACCCGGGGTGTACGAAAACATACTGAGACCGGATCAGGTGCCGTGTGGCCTGGTGTGACTGCGTATCCAGATTGGTTTCACTCTGACACTCAAGACTACTGGAACTCTGAATTCAGCACCTTCTTCAATGCGGAGACCGGTATCGACATTGATGGCCTGTGGATCGACATGAATGAAGCCTCGAACTTCTGTCCAGACCCCTGTACTGATCCAGAAAAATATTCCATCGAGAACAATCTTCCACCTGCACCACCGCCCGTCCGGCCAAGCAGCCCTCGTCCGTTGCCTGGTTTTCCTGCCGACTTCCAGCCTTCCTCTGCCAGCCGTTCTCAGAAGAGAGTATTCAAGGCAAAGAGTGGACTTGAGGGCCGCAATCTTATCAACCCACCTTACAAGATCCGAAACGCGGCCGGGTCCTTGAGCAACAAGACCATCAACACTGGGATCATTCATGCTGGAGAAGGATATGCAGAATACGATACGCACAACTTATATGGAACAAGTGAGTATATATGAGACCCCCAGGGTATGTTATTTAGGCTAATCCATCCCAGTGATGAGCTCCAGTTCTCGTGAAGCTATGCAGCATCGTCGCCCAGAGGTGAGACCTCTAGTTATTACCCGCAGCACTTACGCCGGTGCAGGACGAGACGTTGGACACTGGTATGTTCAATACATCCGGGGCGAGAACTATATCTAACATACAACAGGCTCGGTGACAATTTTAGCAAGTGGGAACACTACCGGATTAGCATCGCCCAGGGACTTGCTTTTGCATCAATGTTCCAGATCCCTATGGTCGGGGCCGACGTCTGTGGGTTCGCTGGTAACACGACCGAGGAGCTTTGCGCTCGCTGGGCCTCTCTGGGAGCATTCTTTACTTTCTACCGCAACCACAATGAGATCGGTAACATTGGACAGGAGTTCTACAACTGGCCCACAGTAGCGGAATCCGCTCGCAAGGCTATTAACATCCGGTACCAGCTTCTCGATTACATCTACACCTCGTTCTACAAACAGTCGCAGACCGGCGAGCCATTCTTGCAGCCGATGTTCTACTTGTATCCCGAGGACGAGAAAACTTTCTCCATCGACTTGCAATTCTTCTATGGCGACGCCCTTCTCGTCAGCCCAGTCCCCGACAAGGGCCTTACCTCGGTCGACGCATACTTCCCTGATGATATTTTCTACGACTGGTACACAGGCGCCCCCGTGCGCGGTCATGGCGCAAATATAACTCTCAGCAATATCGACATCACCCACATCCCCCTCCACATCCGTGGAGGCAGCATTATCCCCATCCGGTCTTCAAGTGCCATGACCACGACTGAACTTCGCGAGAAAAGCTTCCAGCTCATCATCGCACCGGGACTGGACGGCACTGCGTCTGGTAGCCTGTACTTGGATGACGGTGACTCCTTGGAGCAGAAGGCCACTCTGGAAGTCAAATTTGAGTATCGCAGAGGTGTGCTTCATATCGACGGGAAGTTTGAACTTCACACCAGCTTGCTGGAGTCGGTCACCCTCCTGGGACATGGTAAAGGTGGATCTCGGGCTCGCCGTGAGGATGGTGCCAAGAAAACGATCCAGACAAACCTGGCGCTTTCGAAGCCAACGGAAATCAAGTTGAAATGAATAGTGAAAGCATTTGCTCCGTATTGAGATGGTAACTGGGTCTAGTCCTACAAAACAAGTTTCTACACTCGCGAGCTTCTTTCGGGCTTTCTTCAGACACTGGCTAGATTTCAAAACGTAGAATTGCAGTATAAATGTAAACCAAGGGATGAGTAACCTTGAAGGACGCATGTACACTCCGCTCAAGATCATGCTACCCGAAGCTCCCACTGTTCTCAACAATATAGACAACCCAGAAGATAGCAAAAGCCCACTACATAGTATTCACCATACGCCCACCACTTCATACCTGGACAATGGTCAATTAACTGCCACACCAAATACTTACACTCTTCAATTAAAAGAAAAGAAAAGAAAAGAAAAATCTCATATAAACAAACGCATCAGCTCTTTCTAAGAATACCTTTCGACCAACCCCAACACCACATCCACAAACAAGGAAGATTAAGGGGGAGTATCCCTTTGATCTTGGTGTTTGGCGATGGGAGGGAGCGTGGCAATGTACAGTTCTACGTCAAAAGTTCCTGTGTGGGCTCAATTTCCCCCTCAAAACACCATTTTTTATACATATTATTTATATACTCTATGTATAGAGTATAAGCTGAATTATAGTAGAGTAATTCTTTTCTTTTATATATA